>NW_026596034.1:25173942-25183845 GCF_907164565.1 Psammomys obesus
CTAACATCAGTATTTGGTAGTTCCTATTTAAAAGAAAAATCTCACAAAGTAAACATTTCTCACATGCCTAACATCAGTATTTGGTAGTTCCTTTTTAAAAGAAAATATCATAGCAAATTTCAGTACAGATATGTTTTAACTGGTATATCTTAAAATTAAATTAAATAATTGACAGCACTAATATTGTACCTCCTATTTAAACAAGATGTCATCTCTACAGTTTTGTTATTAATAAGCTTCCATTTCTAAAAACCGTATTAAACTATTTTAATATGCTTATAATTTCATCAGCAAAAAGTTGCAGAAGATTACATTTGTTTTGTTATGTGCTTTTGTGATATCCTTCCCTAAGGTTCCCTTGATTCAGACTCTAAGCAGAGAAACCTTTCACAATTCCTGCTGCATATTGGTTTCCTGTTCCACCTCAACACAGGCTTCACATGGGTTCTCTTTGGTTGCTATGTACTGGAATAAATACAGTATCTAGGGCTAGAAATGTAACTCGGTGGTGTAGTGCTTGTTAAGCATGCGCAAGGCCCTAGAGTCCTGCCTAACCCAGTTGTGGTGGTTCAGGTCTATAATCCCAGCACTGGGGAGGATCAGAAGTTCAAATTCCTCCTCAATTACAACAGGAGTTTTAGGCCAGCACTGGACACATGAAACTCTTTATAAAAATGTACAAAAAGTAGGTATACCTTAGCAAAACTAAAAAGCAAGCAATTTTTATTTTGTTTTCCTTTTCGTTCATTCTTATCTCCTACAGCAAATCCTCTCTCCACTTCTCACAATTCTCCCCTGCCTCCTCTCTATCCCAGATCCACTGTTCCTCTGTTTCCTTCCAGGAAAGAAGAGGCCTCCCAGAGATATGAACTGAACATGCCATAACAAGATGCACTAAAATTAGGCACAAACTGTCCTATCAAGGCTGGACAACGCATCCCAGTAGGAAGAGAAGGGTCTCAAGAGTAGGCAAAAGATTCAGAGACCATCACTGCCACTGTTAGGAGTCCCATAAAAATCCAAAGATAAGCAACCACAGTATATTTGCAGAGGTCCTAGCTGTGATTGTACGCACCTGATCATTTTTAGGTCAATAGACATGTTGTGTATCAGAAGGCATGTTCACTTTTAGTCATAAACTCTGATGCAAAGCTTTCTGGGGCCACTGCTTTGGTTACATTATCATAATTTACTATCTTCTGCCATAGCTGCTGCATTTATGTGGGAATCTGACAAGTGAAGTCACGTTCCCACCATCTTGTATTCATTAGTGTTCCAAGGAGGCTGTTTTTATAGAGGAAAAGAGACTTATTTTTAAGGAATTGTCTCATGCAGTTGTGGAGGCTTGACCAGTGAGAAGCCTGATGGTGACAAAGCAAAGTGTTGAAGCTTGAGGCCAAAAATAATCTACTGGAGAATCTGAAGGAGTAAATGAGAGTAAATGAAGCCAAAGGGAGTCTGATAGGTTCTTTCTTGCTTGGAGGAAATTGAGGAGACATCTCTTCAAGCCTGTTACCTATTATATGAAGCATGTCTACATGACAGGGAGAAATATACTTTAGTAAGAGTCCACAAATTTCAATAGAAATCTCATGTAAAACCGCTATCAGAAATATCGAATACTGACCGAAAGCATTATGGTTAAGAGAAGCTGACAAATAAAACTAACCCTATATACTCTGTGTTATTTATTTTTTAAAAGATAAGACTAAGCTTTGAGAGTGCAAGGAATCATATGAAAGAAGGGGGAGTTAGTATGACCTGGAGGGGACAGGCGCTCCACAAGGACCAAATATATCAGGGCACAAGGGTCTTCTATGAGATTGTTTCTCCAACAAAGGACCATGCATGGATATAACCTAAAACCCCTGCTCTGACGTAGCCCATGGTAGCTCAGTATCCAAGTGGGTTCCCTAGTATGGGGGACAAGGATTATTTCTTTTTTTTAAATAAAGTTTTATTCTATTATATAAAACATAATGTAACTAATGACATTTTTTTACAGAATTTTTTTAAAATTTTTTTTATTAATTACACTTTATTCATTTTGTATCCCCCCATAAGCCCCACCCTCCTCCCCTCCCGATCCCACCCTCCCTCCCCTTTCTGCATGCATGCCACTCCCCAAGTCCACTGATAGGGGAGGTTCTCCTCTTCTTTCTGATCTTAGTCTATCAGTTCTCATCAAAAGTGGCTGCATTGTCCTCTACTGTGGCCTGATAAGGCTGCTCCCCCCCTCAGGGGGAAGTGATCAACGAGCAGGCCAATCATATTATGTCAGAGGCAGTCCCACTTCCCATTACTATGTAACCCACTTGGACACTGAACTGCCATGGGCTACACCTGTGCAGGGGTTCCAGGTCATCTCCACGAATAGTCCTTGGTTGGAGTATGGGTCTCTGGGAAGTTCCCTGTGTTCAAATTATCTTGTTCTGTTGCTCTCCTTGTGGAGTTCCCGTCCCCTCCAGCTCTTACTATTTCCCACTTCTTACATAGAATTCCATTCACTCTGCCCATCAGTTGGCCATCAGGCTCGGCATCTGCTTTGACAGTCTATACTGCAGAAGCTTTCAGAGGCCCTCTGTGGCAGGTTTCAAGGTTGTTTCCTGTTTTCTTCTGGCTTTCAGAGGCCCTTTGTAGCAGGTTTCGAGGTTGTTTCCTATTTTCTTTTTCTTCTGATGTCCATCCTCTTTGCCTTTCAGGATGGGGATTGAACATTTTAGTTAGGGTCCTCTCTTTTGCTTGGTTTGTTTACATGTACAGATTTTAGTGGGTTTATTCTATATTGTATGTTTATATGAGTGAGTATATACCATGCGTGTCTTTTTGCTTCTGGGACAACTCACTCAGGATGATCCTTTCCAGGTCCCACCATTTACCTGCAAATTTCATGATTTCCTTATTTTTCATTGCTGAGTAATACTCCATTGTATAGATGTACCACAGTTTCTGCATCCATTCTTCAGTTGAGGGGCATCTGGGTTGTTTCCAGCTTCTGGCTATTACAAATAAAGCTGCTACAAACATGGTTGAGCAAATGTCCTTTTTGTGTACTTGTGCCTCTTTTGGGTATATGCCTAGGAGTGGTATGGCTGGATCTTGAGGAAGCGCTATTCCTAGTTGTCTGAGAAAGCGCCAGATTGATTTCCAGAGTGGTTGTACCAGTTTACATTCCCACCAGCAGTGGAGAAGGGTTCCCCTTTCTCCACAACCTCTCCAGCATGTGTTGTCCCTTGAGTTTTTCATCTTGGCCATTCTGATGGGTGTAAGGTGAAATCTCAGGGTTGTTTTGATTTGCATTTCCCTAATGGCTAATGAGGTTGAGCATTTCTTTAAGTGCTTCTCTGCCATTCGATATTCCTCTACAGAGAATTCTCTCTTTAGCTCGGTTCCCCATTTTTTAAGTGGATTACGTGGTTTATTGCTTTTCAGCTTGTTTAGTTCTTTATATATATTGGATATGAGTCCTCTGTCAGATAAAGGGTTGGTGATGATTCTTTCCCAATCTGTAGGCAGTCGCTTTGTTTTGATGACGGTAATCCTTTGCTTGACAGAAGCTTTTCAATTTCATGAGGTCCCATTTATTGATTGTTGCTCTTAGAGCCTGTGCTGTTGGTGTTCTGTTCAGGAAGTTTTCTCCTGTACCAATGAGTTCTAGGGTATTCCCCACTTTTTTTTCTAGCCGATTTAATGTGTCTGATTTTATGTTGAGGTCTTTGATCCACTTGGACTTCAGTTTTGTGCAGGGTGATAAGTATGGATCTATTTTCATTTTTCTACATGTAGACATCCAGTTGGACCAGCACCATTTGTTGAAGATGCTATCTTTTTTCCATTGTATGGTTTTGGCATCTTTGTTAAAAATCAGGTGTCCGTAAGTGTGTGCGTTTATTTCTGGGTCTTCTGTTCGATTCCATTGATCCACCATTCTGTTTCTATGCCAGTACCATGCAGTTTTTATAACTGTTGCTCTATAGTACAGCTTGAGATCAGGGGTGGAGATACCTCCCGAAGATCTTTTATTGTAGAGGATTGTTTTAGCAATTCTCGGCTTCTTGTTATTCCATACGAAGTTGAGAATTTTTCTTTCCAGGTCTGTAAAGAATTGTGTTGGCAATTTGATGGGAATTGCATTAAATCTGTAGATTGCTTTTGGTAGGATGGCCATTTTTACTATGTTAATCCTGCCAAGCCATGAGCATGGGAGATCTTTCCATCTTCTCATATCTTCCTCTAATTCTTTCTTCAGAGACTTGAAATTTTTTTCATACAAGTCTTTGACTTCCTTGGTTAGGGTTACACCAAGGTACTTTATGTCATTTGTGGCTATTGTGAATGGTGTTGTTTCTCTAATTTCTTTCTCAGCCCTTTTGTCTTTTGTATACAGGAGTGCTACTGATTTTTTTGAGTTAATTTTGTATCCGGCCACTTTGCTGAAGGTGTTTATCAGCTGTAGGAGTTCCCTGGTAGAGTTTCTGGGGTCACTCATATATACTATCATATCATCTGCAAATAGTGATAATTTGACTTCTTCCTTTCCCATCTGTATCCCCTTGATCTCCTTCAACTGTCTTATTGCTCTAGCAAGGACTTCCAGCACTATGTTGAAGAGATATGGAGAGAGTGGGCAGCCTTGTCTTGTCCCTGATTTCAGTGGGATTGCTTTAAGTTTCTCTCCATTCAGTTTGATGTTGGCTATGGGCTTGCTGTAAATCGCCTTTACTATGTTTAGATATGTGCCTTGTATCCCTGATCTCTCCAGTACTTTAAACATGAATGGATGTTGGATTTTGTCAAATGCTTTTTCAGCATCTAGGGAGATTATCATGTGTTTTTTTTTTCTTTCAGTTTGTTAATATGGTGGATCACATTGATGGATTTCCGTATATTGAACCACCCCTGCATACCTGGGATGAAGCCTACTTGGTCATAGTGGATAATATCTTTGATGTGTTCTTGGATTCGGTTTGCAAGTATTTTGTTAAGTATTTTTGCATCAATGTTCATAAGGGAGATTGGCCTGAAATTCTCTTTCTTTGTTGAGTCTTTCTGAGGTTTAGGTACCAAGGTGATTGTGGCTTCATAGAATGAGTTTGGTAATGTTCCTTCTGTTTCTATTTTGTGGAATAGTTTGAAGAGAATTGGAGTTAGCTCTTCCTTGAAGGTCTGGTAGAATTCTGCGCTGAAGCCATCTGGTCCTGGGCTTTTTTTGGATGGGAGACTTTTGATGACTGCTTCTATTTCTTTGGGGGATATAGGACTATTTAATTGATTTACCTGGTCCTGATTCAGCTTTGGTAAGTCACATCAATCAAGAAAATTGTCCATTTCATTTAGGTTTTCAAATTTTGTTGAGTATAGACTTTTGAAGTAAGTCCTAATGATTGTTTGGATTTCCTCAGTGTCTGTAGTTATGTCCCCCTTTTCATTTCTGATTTTGTTGATTTGGGTGGTGTCTCTCTGCCTTTTAGTTAGCTTGGCTAAGGGATTGTCAATCTTGTTGATTTTCTCAAAGAACCAGCTCTTGGTTTCATTGATTCTTTGAATTGTTTTATTTGTTTCTAATTGATTGATTTCAGCCCTGAGTTTGATTATTTCCAGCCGTCTACTCCTTTTTGGTGTGTCTGCTTCTTCTTTTTCTAGGGTTTTTAAGTGGGCCATTAAGTTGCTTGAATGAGCTGTCTCGAATTTCTTCTTGAAGGCACTTAGTGCTATGAACTTTCCTCTTAGCACTGCTTTCATTGTGTCCCACAAGTTTGGGTATGTTGTGTCTTCATTTTCATTGAGTTCTAGAAAGGCTTTAATTTCTTTCTTTATTTCTTCCCTGACCCAGCTGTCATTTAGTAACAAGTTGTTCAGTTTCCATGTGTGTGTAGGCTTTTTGCTATTTCTGTTGTTGTTGAAGTCCAGCTTTATTCCATGGTGATCAGACAGGATACAAGGGATTATTTCAGTCTTCTTGTATCTGTTGAGGCTTGCTTTGTGACCAACTATATGGTCTATTTTGGAGAAGGTTCCATGAGGTGCTGAGAAGAAGGTAAATTCTTTTGTGTTTGGGTGTAAAGTTCTGTAAATATCTGTGAGGTCCATTTGATTCATGACCTCTGTCAGAGATATTGTTTCTTTGTTTAATTTCTGTTTTGTTGACCTGTCCTTTGTTGAGAGTGGGGTGTTGAAGTCTCCCACTATTAATGTGTGGGGATCTATATGTGGTTTAAATTTTATCAATGTGTCTTTTACAAATGTGGGTGCTCTTGTATTTGGGGCATAGATGTTCAGGATTGTGATGTCTTCCTGGTGGAATTTTCCCTTGATGAGTATGCAACAGATTGCTGGGTTTTGTTTACGTATCCATTCTGTTAATCTGTGTCTTTTTACTGGAGAGTTGAGTCCATTGATGTTGAGAGAGATTAATGACCAGTGGCTGTTAGATCCTTTGATTTTGATGTTGGCTGTGTTCATAAGGTTGTGTGCTTGGTTGCTTTTTGTTTTGCTGTAGTAAGGTTAATTATTTCCTGTGTTTTCTTGACAGAAGCTAATTTTCTTGGGTTGTATTTTCCCTTCCAGTGTCTTCTGTAATGCTGGATTTGTGTGTAGGTATTGTTGAAATTTGTTTTTGTCATTGAATATCTTGTTTTCTCCGTCTATGAGGACTGAGAGTTTTGCAGGGTATAGTAGCCTGGGTTGACATATGTGTTCTCTTAGGGTCTGCATGATATCTGTCCAGGCCCTTCTGGCTTTCATAGTTTCTGTTGAAAAGTCAGGTGTGATTCTAATGGGTTTGCCGTTATATGTTACTTGGCCTTTTTCCCTTGCAGCTTTTAGTATTTTTTCTTTGTTCTGTATACTTTCTGTTTTGATTATTGTGTGGCGGGAGGACTTTCTTTTCTGGTCAAATTTGTTGGGTGTTCTGTAGGCTTCATGTATCCTTATTGGCTTCTCCTTTAACTTGGGGAAATTTTCTTCAATGATTTTGTTGAAAATATTTTCTGGGCCTTGGAGGAGGGAGTCTTCTTTTTCCTCTATTCCTATTATTCTTATATTTTGTCTTTTCATATTGTCTTGGATTTCTTGGACGGTCTGTTTCAGCAATTTTTTGGATTTAACATTTTCTTTGACAGATACGTCGATTTCTTTCATTGTATCTTCTACACCTGAGATTCTTTCTTCCATTTCTTGTATTCTGTTGGTTATGCTTACCTCTGTAGTTCCTGTTTTCTTCCCTAAATTCTTCCTCTCCATTATTTCCTCCATTTGTGTTTTCTTTAATTTTTCTAGTTCTATCTTCAGGTCTTGAGTTGTTTTGTTTACTTCCTTCACCTGTCTGCTTGTATTTTCCTCTTTTTCTTTTAGTTCCTTCAACTCTGTCTCTTTGATTTCTTTCAGTGATTTAATTATTTCTTCTCTGAAGGCCACAAGCTGTTTGGCTGCATCTTCCCGTATTTCTTCATGGATGGTCCTAATCTGCTTGTCTTTATCTTCCTCCATTTCTTTACGGATAGCCATGATCTGTTTGGTTTTATCTTCCTCTAATTCTTTACGTATTTTATTTGTCTCCTCTATTATCCTCTTCATCAACATAGATGTAAGGTCATCTTCTTGCTTTTCTATTATGCTGCATTGTTCAGGGCTGTTCGCCTCTGGATGGCTGGGTTCTGGAGATGCCATATTGCTCTGTCTTTTGTTGGTTGAGCCTTTACGCTGACCCCTACCCATTGGGCTGATTTAGGTGTTGGCTGTTAGTTTCTGTGCTTCCTGGAGTCCTGAGGTAGGGAGTATCCCCTTGGCCGGAAGATGATTTTTACTGAAGGAGTCCTTCTCTGCTTTTTGGTTATGGTCACTGTATGGCCAGTGTTTCTCAGGAGTTGCCACTGCTCACCTCAGGTTTATAGCCCTGAGTAGTAGCTGTGGTCTATGTTAGGCAGGGGGGGATCTCCTCTTACCCATAGAATTTCTCAAGACAACTGCCCCACTGCTGGGTTTCTTGTTATAAATTTAGTGTGCTGCTGCTCACTAAATTTCCATGTACAGTCCTCTTGAAGAAACTGCTGATTCCCTAGCTGTGGGGTTTTCTCCCAACAGGGAACCTCAGTCTGTTATCCTGGGGCGCACAGTTCTGTCCGGGAAAGTGGGAGGTGCACTCAGCAAGTCTCTGTGCCAGAGGCTGATTGCTCTGCTCTGGACCTGGAGAATGTGCACCTAGGTTGAGTTGTCGCCTGGGGGCACTGTTCTGGTCTGGAGGCTGGGTGCCTCACTCTGGACCAGAAGCTGTGTGTCTCTGTCTGGGATGGCGGCTGTAGGCACTGCTCTGGTCCAGACGCTGTGGGTGCAGCCCTCTTGAAAAACCAGGGATTCCCACAGTTTTGACAGTCTAGCTAGGAATAACTGGTTGATCCTTGGCACAGTATCTGAGGGCTGTTGTAATGGCTCTCTGGTTTTTGTAGGTCTGAGGATACAGCTGTGTGTCCCAGTGCCCTAGGGGAACTCAATATTGGCGGCAGAGCACAGCGCTCCTGCCTGCACTAGAGTCTGCGTGAGTCCAGGAAGTGTTTTGGTGCTGGGTGTCCTAAGCGTTAGAGCTGCTGACCCCCTCCGCTGGGGGTTTCCTCCTGACAGAGACATGCAGTCTGGTGCCCTGGTGCCCTGGTGCCCACAGTTCTATCTGAGGCGGCGAATCAGGCGCACAGGCAGGCGCCTGTGTCCCGGCTCTGGGTCCGGACTGGCTCTTGGGGCACCCGCGGAACCTGAGTCTTTTCCAGGGGATGTCTGGGTAACCTGAGGTTGGTCCCAATTGTTTCCTGCTCCGTGGGGTTATCTCTCGACTGGGAAATCCAGTCTATGGTGTTGTGGGCCCACAGTTCAGTCTGGGACCGTGCCCAGATCACGCTGGAGTGTAGCTCTGGGCTGGCGACCAAGCGCCTGGCGGAACCGGGATCTCTTCCTCGGTTTAGCCGGGTGAGTTAAAGCTGATTGAATCCCCCACCGTGGGGTATCCTCTCACCTGTGAAACACAACCACTTGTGTTTTATGGCCGCGAGTTCTGATTGCTGGTCACTGTGCCAATCCTGCTGTGTTGCTCCTCAGAATGAGAGTCCTCCCGGCGCCGCCATCTTGCCTGCCCCCGACAAGAATTATTTCTGACATGAACTCAGTGACTGGCTCATTGATCTCCCCCTCCCCCCCCCCGAGGGAGGAGCAGCCTTGCTAGGCCACAGATATGGACATTATAGCCAGTCCTGAAGATACCTGATAGGCTACAGTCAGATAGAAGGGGAGGAGGACCTCCCTTATCAGTGGACTTGGAAGAGGGCGGGGAGGAGATGAGGGAAGGAGGGTGGGATTGGAAGGGAAAGAGAGAGGGGGCTACAGCTGGGATACAAGGGAATGACCTGTTAATAAAATAAAATAAAATAAAATAAAATAAAATAAAATAAAATAAAATAAAATAAAATAAAATAAAATAAAATAAAATAAAAAGACTAAGCTTTGTATATTTCCCCTAGAGATACAATACTTTATAAAATTTTTCCTAGCTTGCCAGTGGATAGGGTATTTTACAGAAGTTTGCTATGTGTGATAACTTTGGTTTCATTGGTCAGGGAACCAATGTGAGAAGTCCTGCAACTGCTAACCTATCTATTTTGATTTCTTTATTTAGAAACAGGAGAGCTAAGCCATGCATGGGGCTCTGGCCATGGTATATTCACTTTTGAAATATGCTTGGGTTTGTTTGCCTTCTATTATCTGATATAGTTAATGTGGTGACTAAGACATATTATATGAAATGTTTTGTCATGAAAATGATTAAGAGATAGAGGTCTTTAAGTTTTACATTAAAATACATTTAATGTACATTTGTGTGTGTGTGTGTGTGTGTGTGTGTGTGTGTGTGTGTGTGTGTGT
>NW_026596034.1:25183855-25235444 GCF_907164565.1 Psammomys obesus
TGTGTGTGTGTGTGTGTGTGTGTGTGTGTGTGTGTGTGTGTGTGTGTTCAGAAGCCCTCAGAGGTCAAATTGGGTTTGATCACCTGGAACTGGAGATACAGATGGTTGTGAGCTGCCATGTGGGTGCTGGGAACCAAACCTGAATCCTCTGCTAGAGCTACTGGTGCTTGTCACTGCTAAGTCATCTCTTATCCCCTCATACACCGTTTTGAATTGGTAATCAGTTATCCTGATCCCATCATTCCGCTCTCCATTCTTTCACTAATTTTCATAACAGCTATCTAGTTCCATAATATTTGTGTTTTTCTTTGTTCTTCTCATGTCTACAGCTATTGCACATGCCAATGAATTTTGTTTCAATGTGTGTTCCATTCTAGTTCCCAAATGAAATCCATAAAAATGATTCTGCATTAGTTTCCTCTCAACCAGAGTCCACTGAATTTAGGATCCTCACTGACAAGCAGCAAGCGTCTATTCTAGAATCTCAGTCCACTGCTGTTACTCTCAAGTTAGGTCCTTTAGGATCAGTTCAAATTGGGGATTCTTACTGGGAGACCCCCATGGAGACTGAGCTACCCATGAGCCACATCTGAGAAGGGGGTCTTGGTCCTCTCCATGCATGGTCCTTGGTTGGTGCATCAGTCTCTGCAGGTCCCTCTGGGCCCAGATATTTTTACTCTGTTGGTCTCCTTGTGGAGCTCCAGCCCTCCCCAGGTCTTTCTATCTCCCCTCTCTTCCATAAGATTCCCTGCCCTCTGCCTAAAGTTTGGCTGTGAGTTTCAGCATTTGCTTTAATACTCTGTGGTGTAAAGCCTTTCAGAGGCCCTTTGTGATAGGCTCCTGTCCTGTTCTCTGTCTTCTCCCACTTCCAATGTCTATCCTGTTTATCCTTCTGAATGAGGATTAAGCTGTAGGGTCCTCCTTGTTGTTTAGCTTCATTAGAACTATAGATTTTAGTATGCTTATCCTATATTATATGGCTGATATCCACTTATAAGTGAGTATATACTGTGTGTGTCTTTCTGCTTCTGGGATACCTCACTCAGGATGATCTTTTCTAGTTCCCACCATTTGCCTGCAAATTTCATGATTTCCTTGTTTTTAATTGCTGAGTAGTATTCCATTGTGTAAATGTACCACAATTTCTCTTAACCATTCTTCAGTTGAAGGACATCTAGGTTGTTTCCAGATTCTGACTATTATGAATAAAACTGCTATGTACATAATTGAGCAAATGTACTTGTTCTGTCATGAACTTGGTTGCCTGCTCTTTGATCACTTCCTCCTGGTGAGGTGGCCTTACTAGGCCACAGAGAAAGAGTATCTAGAAAGTCCTAATGAGACCTGATAGGCTAGGGTCAGATAGTAGGGGAGGAGGACCTCCCCTATCAATGGTCTAGGGGAGGAAGCTAGAGGGACAAGAAGGAGGGAGGGTGGGACCAGGAGGAGATAAAGGAGGGGGCTATAGCTAGGATACAAATTGTAATTAATAATAATAATTTTTAAAAGATACAAGAAAAAAACAAAATAGGGATTCTTATGCAATGATTTATTGAAGGAATGTACCAAAAAAAAAAAAAAAAAAAGACAGGGAAGCAGAAAGGGATAGGAAAGAAGCTAAGCAAAGATGTAATTTCAAAGTCTGGAGTCAGATTCATCTAGTGAGATGCTCTGAGAGTGAACCACACCCCAGAAATACTCATTTTGGGGTAAGATGATGTAGCTTTATAATTGTTTGCCATTAAAGTATTATTGGCATCCACAAGTTTCTTGACTTTTAAATCTCAGGTATTAGAAGTCCAGGAGACTCTCAATGAGAAACTAAATTGGCAATTTCCAATTTCAGTGAAGTTTATACTGCTTTTATGTACGACTCGACAAGATTGTACTTGTCTAGCTCCCTAATTATTAGTCACTTTGATTGTCTCTGGTTTTTCTACTACAATCCATGTGGAGATGACTATCTTTCTCTAAATAGCTGACATATGTCCTTTTAAAGCAGTGATGAGATAATTGGTAAACTGCAAATGAGTCCTAACTTTGTCAGCCTTTTATTGTATAATAACCATATTTAAGGCTGAAAACCAAGATAAGCTTTGACTTAAAAATGGAAAAATGTTAACTTTCTACTTGGATATTGAGATGAGAAATGAAAATCAAATTACAACAACAACAACAACAAAAATCTATGCAAGGATAGATTTGATAACCTAAGAAGGAGGATATTTAAGTTTTTGAGGAAATAAATGTAGATTTCATGTACATGCCCATGAATTATCTAGCCTTTTAACAAATAAAATGAAATGTGAGAACTGGCTGAAAAACTAGGCTAAGGGATCCTCTTCTTGACTTAATGCAATCAGATATATTTTCCATAATTAGACAATTAATAAGCATTTAAAATCTGTATTTACCTACAAATTCGAGAAAGGCAGCCCAAGTTTCTGCTCCAAAAAAATGCATGTTAAGGCTTAAGGGAAGGAAAGATGGTCTGTCAAGCTACCACTGGGGATTTAGGTGAGGAGCTTCTGAAAAAAATGAATTCATGCTTCCTTCCAAGATCATTAGAAACACATGGTAAGATTTTCAAGCAAGAAAAGAGAAACAGTGAGGGGAAAAAAGAATGAACTCTTATGAAATGGAAAGTAATAATCAAAAAAATCTAAGATATTCAATTTTTGAAAAGAATCCTTCTTAGCTATAGTATTACATGGATAAATTATAAAGCAAATTATTTAATAAAATTCAAACCAACATTGCCCCTGTAGGAAAAAGAGATTTATCCTTATATAATACATTTTATCTGTTCTTTTTATATTTAGTGTGTCTATGTTTTATGTATGTGTGTGGGCACATTCCACAGTATACATGCAGAGGTCCAAGAACAAGCTGAGGAATCGATTCTCTCCTTTACTCTGTGAGTTCCAGGAAACAGGTCAACATACCTTATGGTAAGTGCCTTTGCCCATTAAGCCATCACTCTGGTCCAAAAATTAAAAAATAAATAAAAAAAAAATGAGACTGGGTCTCGCTTTGCAGCCCTTGCTGATCCGGAAGGCCTGATGTAGATTATGTAGACCAGGCCTTGAACTCATGGAGATCCACCTGCTTCTATCTCCTGAATTTGGGATTGAAGGTGTGTATCACTATGCCTGACCCCAAACTAAAGTTTAAAAATAGTCTTTAAAACAGCGTAAGATTTTAAAATAACCAACTAATTAGAATGAAATAGCAGTTGTAAACGTGAGACAACAAAATACTTCTTATTCAATTCGTATGAACCATCTTGGTTCAACTTACCAATTTCAAATAGCTGAAATGAAAACATTTCACTTGTTTAATATGGCAGAGTAGTATCATTGTAAATTGTAATACAGAATTAAAATAACTTACTGTACAATGAAATTTGTAATGAGGATTCTTTGACAATTTTTATCATGTTGGGGTCTAAGATCACTGATAAAAAATGTAGCTATTATTGAAGGACAAGAGACTGTAAGTCAAACCTCATCTTGTACAACAATAAAGATCATTTTGCACTAATATTAAAAAAGGAAATAGCAACTTTGAACTTTATCTTTCTCGGCCTACTATTTACAAATTAAAAAAAAAAAACATTATGTGACAGAATCCATATATCCTTAAGAAAATAGGAGGACTACAAACATTAAGCAATGTTAGATTTAAAAAAAAAAACAAATTGTAGAGAAACTTCATTAAAGATTTATAAAAGAGAATACACATCATGTTAATTAAATTTACAGATGATGGTAAATTGGATGGTGTTGACAAAACCAGAGAGGGCACATAAAAAAACCTAAAGTGGTTAGAAATATGGGCAGGAAATGAAATGTGATTCAACCTGGAAAAATGTAGCTAATACATCTGGGGAAAATAATCAGAAACACAGTCATTCAGTTGGCAGCATATGCAGTGCTTGGAAAGTACTACTACCGAGAGACTCTGTTTAAGATGATAGTGGCAGCAAATTATTTATGGTCTCGTAACTCAGTCCTCAGTAAAATCAGTCAATGAGGTTCTAGTACGTCCATCCAAAGGATCCACGCCACATTGCTAGAAGCTAAAAGTGATTTCACTTGCATTGCTGAGATCACAATGAGAATACCAGTCTGTGGCACGTGCATGATTCAATTAAGCAAATTGCATAATGTTCAAACTGGAAAATAAATGTATGACAAGCTTCAGACTTTAACTTACAGCAAAAGATTAAAGTAAAGCATATTGTTTGTTCATTTTCTATTATGTCTAGTTACAGCATTTCACAAATGTTTGAAAGATGTAAACATCATGGAAGTCAAGTCCCTTTAAAGGTAGGGTAAGAGGCTTTATCGTTAAGTACTGGGATGAAATTAAGTAACGGAAATTTAAGACTGAATCCGGGAAATGTTTTCTGACAGTGAAATCTATTAGTCTCTGGAACGGAGTCCCCAGAGAGCTGGGGGAAGTTCCATTCTCTAAGTCATTGGACTGGTTCAAGGCTTGGACAAAACATTATTAACAGCAACAACAAAAAAAAAAGACAAAAGAAAACCAATTTGAACATTTTATATCAGCAGAGATATGTGCACACAACGACACCTTCAGATCCCATCTAATTTTCTTATCTTCAACTTCTGTGACATGCTGTAGCCTATCATTAAGGAACTACCTATTATCTTTTTTTAATGAATGCTTTTTTAAAAGATCAAATTCATATTTTCCAGCTCATAGACTTCAATTTCCTGGATTATTATTTCTTTCTTCCAAGTCATAGGAAAGTTAGAAAAGAAAACAGCCTTCCCTTTCCCTGTTGATGAGATATGGCCTTAAATATTCCAGACCTTCAGATCAAATCACATGAGGCCGCTGAGCTCTGAAGTCCCATTTACATTGCTGCATTAGAAACAGATTGTGATGGCAGCTCTGCAACCACAACTATGGAATAAATGAAAATTCCTCCACTTCCTTCTAGGTTGGCCCACAGAGAGACCCCTCAGCAGATGGCGTGCTGGGGGTGCTACTCACTTTCAGCAAAGCAATACAGCAGAATTTGAAAAAGATAAAGTATACAGTTCATCCAAACCTTAAAACATTATGTCAATAGAGCACTGAAATCACATAGATAATCCTGTCTATAAGTGTATTTGGTGCCCCAACTAAGCAAACAAAAATGAGGAAGATGAATACTTTTAAATAAAAATTAATTTGAATACAAAGTATGATTTGTCTAAAAACATTAAAATATATATCGGGTTTTAGGCAGGAGCAACTCTTTGGTTAATATGTATGTGTATTATATATACATATGTAAATATATGCTTATGAATACATATAATGTAAAAGAAAGTCCATAAGTTATATTTTGCATTATCAATCCCTTTTGTTATTTCTTTAGAAAGAAACAAATAGATGTCTTATTCTAATGCTGACTATCCCAGCTGCAGAGAAATATGGGCTGAGCAAATAGAGGCAGTATAGATAAATACCAATTTTAAAATAACTTATATTATTTTTGAAATGATAATTACATCATTTTCTCCTTATCTTTTCTTCTTCCAAACCCTCCCAAATAATCCCTGCTTGCTCTCTTTCAAATTCATGGTCTATTTTTATATATTATCATTACTTAATATACCGGTAACAACAATTAAAACTGTATATATATATATATATATATATATATATATATACAGTTTCTACTAGCAGGAGGTAGGTATTTTTATAGGATTTATTGAGATCTAATAAAATGATGTTAAGAGTTAGAGTAGGCAGAGATTATTCATCAAAGTTCTCCAGAGACAGCCTGTTAGCACACATTTGTGTGTGTGTGCGCGCACACACACACACACACACACAGTGAAACTATGGAGTATGGTGTGAATCTAAGTTCTGCAAAGCAGGCATCTTAAGCTAAGTCTGAGAGCTTCAAGATGATGTAGAAAACCATGAAAAGCAGGAGACTTTTCCCTCCTTCTGAGGAACATAAACTTTTTGTTCTGCTCAGGCCTTCAGTGAATTGCCTACAACCTCTTACCTGATCCATATTATTCTGTTTACTGATTTAAATACTCATCTCAACCAATGCACTTCTTAGAATCAGAGTAATGTTTAACCAAATATCTGGCCATTTTGTGATTCTGTACACACACACACACACACACACACACACGCACACACACACACACACAAAACCTAACCAGCTCATAGAAATCCAGAGGAATTTGAACTAGGAAGAATTTTTAAGAGAAAAATATCAGTAGAAATAGCCCATGAAAACAGTTTTAGTTACAATAAATAGAAAAACCCGGAAAAACAAAGTAGACCAAAAAAAAGTGGGTGGCTGTCGGGTACGAGGGGTTATCTCTGTGTTAATTTATTTCTGAAGTAGGTAAGAGTATGCTTCTGTTATGAGCATAGAAAGACAAGTTTAAAATCTGGGGGTTAGAGTTGTACAGTTGAAATGAGGAAATTGGGGGATTATTTTACTTCATTTGGCTTTCAAAAAATAAGGTTTCTTCTTGTGCCATGAAAGAAATCACACGAGAAATGCAATTTTTATTCCATTTTACTCTTAAATACATTAAGGATATTTTATGACTTTTTGAGAAAGGGCCTTGCTAGGTAGCCTATGCTGTGATCCCCCTGCCTTCACACCCAGAGTAGATGGTTTATGGGAATTTGCCAGCATGTCCAGGCAAAAATGCTTTGGATGTTGGGCACAGTGACACACTCCTATCGTCTTAGGCACTCAAGGGATCAAGGTATAAGAAGACTTTGTTTTAGGAGTTTATGGTCATCTGATTGAGAGCAAAACCCCATATCCTTAAATATTTATTTATTTTATACACCTGTGTTTGTCTATTTTAGTTTATGTGCACCACAAGCATTTGGATGCCTACTTAGACAAGAAGAGGGGTTGAATACTCTAGAACTGGAATTATAGACAGATGTATGATACCATGTAGGTGTTTGGAACCTACAGGTCCTCAGCAACAACAGTGAGTGTTCTCTGTAGAGCCATCTCTCCAGCCCCTAAAATGCATACTACGAATGAAAAAAATGATCAGGTTTATAACATATCACATATAATAACAGTATATAAGTCTTATGTGTTTGTGAGTCATTCAAGAAGAATGTGTGGCTTATATAACTGCATGTGAGATAACAACTACCTGCTCTCAATAAAAATGAGTATTAATCAATGCCAATATATCGCTGTTTTTATTAATATTGCTCTGTAGTATGGCTTGAGATCAGGGATCTTGATTTTTGATACCATCAGAAGTTTTTTGTTTTTTTTTTTTTCCTTTTATACAGAATTGTTTTGGCTATCCTCGGTCTTTCATTTTTCCTTATGAAGTTAATGGTTGCTCTTTCTAGGTCTGTAAAGAATTGTGTTGGAATTTTGATGGGAATTCCATTGAATCTGTAGCTGGCTTTTGACAGGATGGCCATTTTTACTATGTTAACCCTACAGATCCACGCACATGGGAGATCTTTCCATCTTCTTCAGTTTCTTCCTTCAAAGACTTGAAGTTCTTGTCATACAGGTCTTGCACTTGCTTGGTTAGAGTTTCACCAAGATATTTTATATTATTTATGGCTACTGTGAAGGGTGTTGTTTCCTTAATTTCTTTCTCAGGCCTTTTGTCACTTGTATCCAGGAGGGCTACTAACTTTTTTGAGTTAATTTTGTATCCAGACATTTTGCTGAAGGTTTATAAGCTGATGAAGTTCCCTGGTAGAATCTTGGGGATCACTTACATATACTATCATATCATCTGTGAATAACGATACTTTGACTTCTTCCCTTCCAATTTCTATCCACTTGATCTCCTTTACTTGTTTTATTGCTCTAGCTAGAACCTCAGGCACTATATTTAAGAGGTATGGTGAGAGTGGGTAACCTTACCTTGTCCTTGATTTTAGCAGGAATGCTTTAAGTTTCTCTCCATTTAACTTGATGTTGGCGATTGGCTTGCTGTATATTGCCTTTATTGTGTTTAAGTATGTGCCTTGTATCCCTTATCTCTCCAAGACTTTAAGCATGAACTGGTGTTGGATTTTGTCAAAAGGCCTTTTCAGCATCTAATGAGATGATCATGTGTGTTTTTTTCTCTCAGTTTGTTTACATGTTGGATTATGTTGATGGAATGTCATAAGTTGAACCATTCCTGCATTCTTGGGATGAAGCATACTTGATTATGGTGGATTATATTTTTTATATTCTGGATTCAGTTTGCAAGTATTTCATTGAGAATTTTTGCATTAATGTTTATAAGGGAGATTGGTATGAAATTCTCTCTCTTTGGTGGATCTTTGTGTGGTTTAGGTATCAGGTTTAGGTATTCTGTGGCCTCATAAAATGAGTTTGGCAATGTTCTGTTTGTTTCTATTATGTGGGATAGTTTGAGAAGTATTAGTATTAGTTCTTTGAAAGTATGGTAGAAGGCATCCCTTTATAACAGCAAGGAAAACATATATAACCCAAAAGTTCAGAGCATCTGAGCAAAGACATGTATTGTATAGGGTAGAGAATAGTGAAAAAAAATAAAATTAAATATCTATATTATGAGTAGTTTTTCTTTGTATGAAGTGTTTCATGTACTTCAACATTGAAATTCCTGTGCTTTGAAAAAGGGAAGCATGTATTGGGAAGTTTGACTGATAGGATAGTTACAGTGGACAGAGACAGGAAGAAACATAAAGAGCATGCTGCTGTAGACCACAATAAGGCCATCATCATGCACAGACACAATTACGCTGATGGTGGAAACCAAAAGGAAAGCTAAACCTTTTAATATTCCAACGTTTGCAAACCTCACACTTGAAAACTGCACCATTAAAGCACAAAAAAAAATCATAAAACATCTTATAATGTTTTAAGTAATTTTGGGTAATTCAAAACTGTCCTTGCCTCAAGAGCCACATGTTGGACATACTCAGGAGAGGATTCAGGTGGCTGAATGGGAGACTCAGTGACTGCATGGAAGGTGGATAACCAGGAAAAGAAGGATCTAAAAAAGGACTGTGCAAAGAGCCTAGAAGAATGCAGCAACAAGAGGGCCAGCTTAGAAATACCATGGGATCAATTTTAGAGAAAGAAAAATAATTAAAACTGGAAAGAATTTACTCTGTTTCAGAGAGAAATTATGACATTATCCAAAAGGATGGCTTTAGTTTTAAAAGCTGGACTATTCAAACGTCTAGCATATACCAGGCAGCGTATGGGGCACCTCGTATATTCATTCTTCTTAATATTCATAAATCTATGCAAAATGTATGTTTTTTTTGAAAAGTGCATGTTGATTTTCCATGTTGCACAGATGAGAAAGCAAAGTTCACAGTGGCAGCGAGAGGAAAGCCACTATCCATGAGGTGCCTGCCCATTGTTTCATTATTGGTACAGTCTTAACTCCAAAAGGATTCTTGAAACATGTTGATTTTAACCTTGTAACCAGTATTGCTTCACTCTGTGAACTAGACAGTGCCATGTCCTTCTTCCCGTGTCCCCCACCACTGCCAGTATGTGTGCTTGCTATTTGAAAACCATTGTGTCTTGTTCCTCCTGTCTTCTGATGGCTAAATATAGTAAGTTCCTCTAGCATCTCTGCCTGCAATCTGAACTGGATTCACTTAAATTCCAAATTGTGGTGCCCAGAATAGACACTGGGGTCCAGATGTAGTTTGATCACTATAGAATTTAATGGTACATTTTTTTTCTGTTAGTAGAAATTTAGAATCTGTGTTCATTCATTCGTTTATCTATTATGCATTTCCTACATACCGTACAATAGGTAGTTTGTAGTTATTTAGAAGTGGGAAAGTAACAGTAATTGATCTTAGGATTTAATTTTAAAAAATATATATGCATATTTCTAAGCATAAATGTATGTGAAATCATATTTTACACATATAAACTTTGCGTCAATCACAGATTTGGATACAGAATGCTGCTGAATATCTTTCTCTTAGAAAAACAGAAGGGTGCTGTGTAACAGTAGTGCAAGCCAGGGGGAAAAATTATTTCAAAGGGGGCATATTTAAGTATCTAAAACTCAACAAGACACAAAAGGCTTAAGGAAGAAACAGTGATGTTTTTCTCCATTATTTTATTTTAATGAAAATATAGTTAGTTGCTGGGTGGTAGTGGTGCTGTTAATTCTAACACTCAGGAAGTAGAAGCAGGAAGTTCTCTGAGTCGAGGCCAGCCTGTACTACAGAGTGAGTTTCAGGACAGCCATACAGAAAAATTCTGTCTTGAATAACCAGCATATAGATAGATAGATAGATAGATAGATACATAGATAGTTCATATTTCAAAAAATTAAAATTGTTATATGAAAAGAAGGGAAGTAGAACATGTACTTACTATGAACAGCAAAAGAGCAGATAAAGGATATAGGAGGCAGATGGGGCATTTCCTAGGTGAACTTGAGAATCACGGAACGTATCTTTGTTGGTTATATGAAAAAGTAACTAATAACCAAAATAATTCCTTCAAAGTAGCCTAAGGAGCAGAGACTGGCCCTAATAAAATATTAAAACTGAAGACTGTATTTAGAAAGTATAGAAAGAGTACTTGACTATGCAGGTTGAGTGAATAGAATATAAAAGCATTTTTTAAAAACCAGATGAAAAAGTATTTATTAAATGGGTGGTTGGAAACCAGTGTGGTAAAAGTAACTATTTAATAATAAATTATGTATACTCATGATTTAGTCGTGTGTACTCCCCCAAAATATTGGATTCTTTTTCGTTTGTCTCTTTTTGGTGTTTTAAGAAGGGTGTGACTATGTTGCCTAGGCAGACCTCTAACTCAATGTGTAGCCCAGGCTTTCTTCAAATTCATAATTCTCCTGTCTCATAACCCTGAATTATAGATGTGCACTAACACAACAAGCCAAACTATTGTAGTCTTGTCTTATAATAAGCAACTAAAAATTCAAATGAAAAAAAATACTATTTAATCTTGGAAAATAAAAACAGCCAACTACTATATGAAACCCTAAAAGGGTTATGTTTGCTTGCTTACTTTTAAATCAAGAAAGACTCTCATGATGGAGCATAGTAGGAGCTGGAAATAGTTGTATAAATTCTCTATTTTGCTGACTCAGCCTTTTGATTTCAGGAGTATAAGCTTGCACTATCCATGCCCAGCTGAGATTATATTGTTGCTGTTGTTGTTATTCCATGGGTAGAATGTTCCTTCTAGGAAGAATATAAAACTAAATGTCATAATGGAAAAGACTAATTCATTTTACTAAATAAAACTATAACTGCTGTGGTTAAAAAATCTTAAGACTATTCTCCAAGAAGACCATAATATAGAACTGCAGAGGCATCTGGCCTGACAGATGCAAGAAAATCCAACATATAAACACAAGAAATATAAGAAGCCAGAAAACATGATAATTTTTTAAATGTTTAAAAAGTTGAATTGAATCCAAAGATACTGATATGGTTGGAATGTGAAAGAATTTAAAGGTATAACGTAAAAAATGATCAGTGAACTCAAAGACAATCTGGTTAAACAGATGAATTAAGTAAATATGTCAATTTAAAACTTGAACAAGAAGTTTAAGAACTTAAATGAGAAATTCAACAACTTAGACTGAAAAAAATCAGCAAAGAAAGATTCTTGACCTTTCCAAGTCCACTGAGGGAGGGAGGGTGGCATTGGGAGGGAATCAGGAAGCGGGATACAGCTGGGATACAGAGTTAATAAAGTGTAACTAATAATAAAAATAAAACATTAATAAAAAAATCAAATCATGTCAAGAATACATAGTCATTTTATTAACATCCTGAATGGAGAAAGAAACAACCAAACATGGTTCCCAAACAATTGAAAGACTTTTTATCATAATATTTAAATTGTAGAAATTTTATTGTGATATATGATAAATAAATATATTATATGCATCCAAAAATATTCTGGAGAAAAGAGAACCATAAATTAAAAAGCCTAATATGTCAAATTAAAATCCGAACATCATTCATTGACTAGACCAGGCAGAATGAAGAATATCGGAGATTGAAAATTGTTGTGGATTGATTACATTCAGCAATAGTGAAAAAGTAGTCTTGGCCATAACATTCAAGGCCTGTGAAATGTGGACCATACCTAATTTTTCATTTAGGAGAGGGAACTGAAATACAGACTAAAGGCATAGAAAGACAATGCAATGAAAAACTAATCCAGTGAAACTAAATCATTCAACTTTCCATCTAATGAAATAAGTGAATGTTCAATTACAGGAAGCATTTATAACCCTAGGACATGAAAACCAGATAAGTAAGAAAGAATACTTAAAGCTGCAAAAGAGAAAAGCTACAAAGGAAAACCTATAAAAATAAAAGCAGACATCTCCATAAAACTTCTAGCAGGAAAGAATATACTGGTATATATCAAGCTCCCAAAAGAGATGATAAAACTACCATGTGGGCATTACCATTTAAAACAGAAGAAGTAAAGACCTTCAATGATAGGCATACAGTAAAGCAATTTACAGCAAGCCACCATTGGAAAAGATACATAAAGAAATACTATACACACAAGAAAAAGTAGAAGAAGAAGAAGAGAAGGAGGAGGAGGAAGAAGAAGAGGACAAAGAGGAAGAAGAGGGGGAGGAGGAGGAAGAAGAGAAAAAGGAGGAGGAGAAAGAGGAGGAAAAAGAAGAAAAAGAAGGATATATAATCATTAAAGCTATGAAATAATTAATTTCAATATTGAAATAGAAAATTGTGAGCTAAGACTGTATCATGCATTAACTCTCTGAACCTCTGAGATTTAGAAGGAAGACATTTAATTGCCTTTCAATAAAAATTCTAAAATGTCTAACCATGCTATTAAAAAGGACAGAGCCTGAATGGATTAAAAACCAATATCCAACTGTTTGCTGTCTTCAAGAAACTCACTTCGTGTCAGAGACATACAAACAGAATGAAAGGACAGAAAATGATGTTTCAAGTAAACAATCTTAAAGCAAGCAGTGATATCAGTACTAATAATCTGAACAAGAAAATAACCAGAGGTAGTGAAGAAATTCACTACATGTTAGAGAAAGAAACAATTTATCGAGACAACACAATTATTGTAAATGTTTGTATATCACATGTTGGCAAACCCAATTCCGTAAGATAAACAGTACTAGACATAAAGAGACAGGTAATTTGAGAAACAATGATAGTATGTGACTTTGATGCATCACTGTCATCAATAGATAGATATTGCAAAGGAAAAATCAATACATTTCATAGTTAAACTGCATCATAGGTTAGATGGACATAACAGACATCCACATAATAGTCCCTCCAACATTTATAGAACATACATTCCTCTCCACAAACTGATCTCCTAAATACATTACATTTTAGGTCATAAGGCAAGTCTTAACAAATAAAAATAGTGATCTGTTATATATTATTAGATTATAATAGCGTAAAAGCAGAAATAAACATATAATCTGCAGAAGGTAGACTAACAAAAGAAGATTGAATAGAACACTTTGAAACAGTCAGTGATTCATTAAAGAAATCACAAAGAAACTCAAACATTACTAGAATGAAATGAAAATTAAAAGAAAACTAGGAACTTTGTGACACAACAAAGGGCAGTTCTGAAGTTTGTAGCTTTTCGTGCCTACATTAAAAAACAATCAAAAATATCTTATGTAACCTAATGATGCACTTCAAATTCATAGACAAATAAATTCAATCCAAACCCCAAATTTGTAGATGTAAAGAAATAATGAAGATCATGATAGAAATGAATTAAATGAAAACTGGGAAACAATGCAAACCATCAATACAAAGAAAGAATTAAAGGTAAACAAGATTGATAAACCCTTACCTGAACTAACCAAAAAAAAAGAGAGACAATCTAAGTTAATAAAATTAGAGGTGAAATGGAGATATTATGACAGTTATCACTAAAGTGCGGAAAGTCACTAGGAAGTTTTTGAAAATTATTTTTCAACAACAGCCTAAAATCTGTAATAAAAAATGAAATTAAAGCAGTAGCATCATCTTTTAACGTAGAAAATAAGAGGACTGGGTGCATTTAATGCTGAATCCTACTACATCTTTGAAGATCCTCAAACTATAAAAAGAAAGGCTAGGAATGCTTGTAAATATATACTATAATGCCATTATT
Source organism: Psammomys obesus (assembly GCF_907164565.1). NCBI lineage: Eukaryota > Metazoa > Chordata > Mammalia > Rodentia > Muridae > Psammomys > Psammomys obesus. The sequence continues at coordinate 25,198,014 of NW_026596034.1, forward strand.
ACTCTTATATATAAATACAGAACAAATTTTCTTGATGAAAATAAGCAAAAAAAAATCCTTAATAAAATGCTAACTTACAAAAAAAAATACTAACTTACTTCACCAACACATTGTAAGGATGATACACCTGCTGACCTGTTAGGACATGACTTGAATTCCAACATTCAGGTTACTGAGGCAGGAAGATCACTACAAGTTCAAGGCCAGCCTGTTCTTCATAGTGAGTTCTAGGCTAGTCAGAGCACCATAATCAAGTTTCATTCCAAGCATGGAAGGATGGCTCAAATTAATACAAATGAACAAACAGTAAAGTATATAAATAGAATCAAGGAAAATGATATGATTATATCAATAACTACAGAAAATGTTTTTGAAAGAATTCAGTACCTCTTCATGATAAACCCTAAAGAAGCTAGTAATAGAAGGCACAACATAATTAAAGCTATAAAGAGCAAACACATGGCCACACATTGTACTAAATACTAAAGAAAATGAAGCCTTTTTTCTAAAATTAGGAATGTAATAATGATTTTTTCACCAATCTTAATCAACATAATGTTCAAACTCTTAGCCAGAAAAATAAGGTCAGAGAGATAAAACTGGGTACAATTATTAAGAAAGGAAGAAGTCAAGTATATTACAGATATTGTTATGCCTCTCTTTTTAACAGACCCTGCAGACCCCACAAGGAAATTCTTAGATCTCTTAAACTCAAGAGACATTAAAAAAAAACAGCAAATTTTCTGTGTATCAATGATGTACGTGTTGAGAAAGAAATCAGAAAAATATTTCCATTTATAGTAGCCTGAATAAAAAAGATTCTAACAAGAAACCGAACCAAGGACTGAAAGACTTCTGCACCTAAATCCACTGGAGAAGACACTCGAAGATTAAAGACCTCTCGTGTCCATGGAACAACAAATTAATACTACTTTTCTAAAATAAAAGCAATCTGCAGACTCAATGTAATCCCTATCAAAATTCTATTGACATTTTTCACAGAAGGAGAAAAAAACAATCTTTCTGAAGTTTTGGTACTTCAGATTTCACATTTATGTCTTTGATCTATTAGTTTTTGTGCAAGGTGATAGATACGGGTCTAATTTCATTCTTCTCCATGTTGAAATCCAGTTTTCCCAGCATCATTTGTTGAAGATGCTTTCTTTTCTCCAGTTTATGTGTTTGGACTCTTTGTCAAATATTAAATGGCAGTAGTGGTACACATGCCTTGAAGATAACCAACAGTTCTCTAATTGGATTTAAGACCTTTTCAACAAGAGGGAAACTATGCTTTGTACTGGAAACCAAACCAGCTACCCAGAGCTAGAGAAGTCATGGATCTTGGAGAAGAACCTACAACCATCAAGTTACTAAACCAGCGTAATCAGACAAGTGACATGTATAATTAATTATTCCTGATGAAATCATCAATTTTGGGCAAGAAAGAAGGCTATAATATTTCACCCATCAGATGGACCTATGGGAATATTTTGATAGTACTGTCAGTTTGAATAGGAAGTAAATCTTTTACATTGCTACGGGCAATCTAAAATTGGCAAACACCCAAAGAAGCAATTTGTTTGTAGTAGTGTTCTCTTTGTATATGTGGATGGTCTCCCCATATATGCATGCATGGTTTTGGATGTATGGTGAAGCCAGAAGTCAACTTTGGGTATCATTTCTTAGAAACCATACATTTTACCTCTTGAACCGGTCTCTAACTTGACCTGTAGCTCCCCAATTACTCTAGGTAGGCTAGTCAATGAGCTCTTGGGATTCTCCTATTTCTATCCCCAGTGCTGGGATTACAAGTATGAGCTTCTCTATCTGGCTTTATTCTGTGTCTTCTGAGTGTTTGAGTCAGGTCCTCATGCTTGCATGTCAAGTATTGTAGCAATTGTGATATATCACTAGGCCCTGTGGTTGTGTTTTCTGACCCAGTGATTCTGTTTTTATGAATATATCCCAAGGATAAACCATCCATATGCAAAATGTTGTCTATTCAAGAATACTTCTGGCAACAGTGTCTGAAAATATAGAAAGAGTGTAAATGAGGACTATTTAAAGAAACCGTAATGTAATTCTATGCATAATTCATGAGTAGGAAGTTTTGTCATTATAACACAGAAGTCACGGAAATTCTAGTATCTGATTTTCTTCAACATGTTAATGTTTTCCATCAACTAACAGTGATTTCAAGTGGTTTTTATTCTGTGATCTCCCTCTGAAGATGATTACATCTTTCAACAGTGTCTGGGAGCCTCCCGCCATACTTAGCTAATGTTTGCTCTAGATGCTGGAAGGTGAACATAGGCTATCACAATTTAGACTCCAAATAACAGGTATCTGTGGTTTGATACCAATAAAATGGCAGAGGCCTGCAGGGAAAGACCTGGGAAAGTGGCTTTGTGGGCAAAGTGTTTGCTGCGCGAGCGTGAAGACCTGAGAGCTTCAATCCCTAGCAGGACAAGGTGGCACAGGATTCTAACCTCAGTGCTGAGGATGTTGGAGTTAGGTGGATGCAAGAGACTCCTGGCCAGCCCATCTAGTCAAAATGCCCAAGTCAGAGCTTAACGAGAGAGACTCTGTTTCAAAAAATACGATGCATAGTGATCAGAGAAGACACTCAACACTGACCTGCTTCCTTCACACACGTGTAGGCAAGCAAACCTACATGTATGTACACAAGCATGCAGCACACACCCTAAACATACAAACGCATAAAGGCAACAACAAAAGGAAGAAAGGAATGGGTGACTAGTAAGGGGTAAAATAGCAAATCAGAAATGCCTTAGTTCTAGGAAGCAGTAGGAAACAGACGTTTCAAAGTTATTCTCTACAAGGACATAGATGTTTTTGCTCCAATTACCATCAATCGTTGGTTGAGAATTTGAGAGCTTTTTCTGATTTTGTTTTGTTTTGAGGTTTGCCCCTGTTGTCATCCTATGGTGTACAAAGGAAGAATTATCTAAGAGAAAGCCTGCCAACTCTGCTGAGCCCTCAACTCAAGCAGAAAGGAGAAGGCAAATGTGTGGGGAGGAAGGGAGGATAAAATTCACTTCTGTGAGCTTCAAGAGAGGATAGAATCTGCTATTACCTGTCCAGCTCAACTTCAAACCCAAGAGCTCTAGGGAAAGAGAAGCCATCTCCAAGGCTATCAACTCTACTGCCTTTCTGAGCAGGTTGATTTTACAGAAACTGAAAAGAAATTTTAGGTCTGTAAATTACTGGCTAATTAAAACAGAGAGCTTCTTTGTTCACATAGAAACGCCCAAATTATGAATTTGTGAAAAGGGTTTTAACCTGGTCATCTACGTGTGAACTGTTTGGTAAAAATAAACTCAGCAAACACAGCGTGCTGTGGGGTAAAACCGCTGAAATGTGTAAGTCATGATTGTTTTCCCAAGGGTTCTGTTGCCTTTCACAATGCTGAGTTTGGGCTAAGACAGAATCTGGTTTTTTAGACTCGTGTGCATCTATTTCATTATTATTTATGTATTTTCTGTTTGTACACATGCATGTTTGTGTATGTGTGTGTGTGTGTCTGCATGAGCATGTGTAAGCCACACAGCAGATGTAGAAGTAAGCAGACAACTTGTGGGAGACAGTTCTTTCCTTCTATCCTGTGGGTCCTAGGGATTAAACTAAGGTCATTGGGCTTAGTGGCGGCCCTTTTACCCAGAGAATCATTTCACTGACTCCTCTTCACAACCAAAATGACATTTACTTCCTATAGAATATATACAGTTGTGATCTGATAACTTCTGGATAAGTGGACCCTGAAAAGTTACTCATTACTATTAGCTGATGAGAGGAAACCACAGTGAGGCTTCATTCCGACTCTATAGGATTTAAAAAGAAAACTCAAAAAGTATTGGCAAGGGTACGGATAATTAAAGACCTCATGTGTTGCTATTGGGAGTGTAAAATGATATAGACACTTTGGAAAGCAGTTTAGAAAAGTGATTTTTTTTTTCCTTTTAAATAGGGACTCATAAAAGCTGAGGCTGGCCTCAACCCTGCTACATAGCTGAGGCTGGCCTTGAAGTTCCAATCATCCTGCATCTGCCTCCTTCATGCTGGTACTACAGGTGTGTACCATAGTGCCCAGGAATATTACATGTATAGAAATCGTCTGAGTCCAAGCATCTGTGAATACACATTCATATAGACACAGGCATGGCAGTTCTTCCAACAGCAGTTCTCCTAGTAATCAAGAGGGATTCTTTACTTGGAGGAAGAGCAGGAAACAGGCCTAAATGGATATTGGGATGCTGCTAGACTTCCCTACTGACCTGGCAGAACCAGATATTACTTCTGGGTAGATTCTGGGTAATGGAGAATGTAATGAGAAGAGTTGGAGTCAGTCCAGAGGGAAACCTAGTTTCTACCAATAGTAAGACTTGAAAAGACCTGATTTTTCCCCCTCGAGTGTGAGTTTAAGGGAATGTCTTTTTGTAATATGAACAATTGGCTTCTTTCCTAGGCCTTTAAAAAAACTTGTTACACTTATTTATTTATTTACATACTTCGTGGGAACTGTGGTACATGCCACAGTGTGTATATGAAGGTCAAATGGCAACTTGTGAGAGGTCTCCTCCCACCATGAGCGTCCCAGGATTGAACTCAGGTTGTCAGTTTTGGTGACGAGAGCCCTTACCTACCAAATCATCTTACCCCCAAGTGCTCCCCCAACTACTGTTTTACTGGCCGCCTCCGTGAGCACACCAGAAGCCATTTAGCTTTGTTTCTAGGCTGGAACAGACTCTGAACCTCATACAATCTCTTCAATAGGCTGGAGTCAGTTCAGTAGAATACTTGACTTTTGTGTGTGTGTAAAGCCCTGGGTTCATTCCTCAGCAACACACACACACACACACACACACACACACACACACACACACACACCATGTGAACACATGCACACATGTCAAGTAGCTGATTATGCTTCAGTTTAAGGCTAATTTTACCCAATCCATTTAGTCTCAGTATTTCTGGGTTATTAACTTCTCCCACTATTTTCAAAATCTCAACACTGACAATATTATTTCTCCCATAGAAATATAACCCCATATAGCCCAGACAATGTAAATATATTGTTGAACTAATATATGTAAAGACACACATAAAGTAGGCTCTGAAGAGTCAAAATCTACACCACCATTTGGTCAATTATATACACAGAATCAACTGGCTAAATATTACGTGAAACAGGTCAAAAGGCATATGAACTCTCGGATAGCTGTTACGTAGAATTTGCTCAGTGTGTGCTACAATAAGGCATGGAGTCTGTGGTCCCGCAAATGGCCGACAGATACCTGCCAATGAGCTGTAACCACCTCTACCCCTCCCCGCCCATGTGTGTGTGTGTATGTGTGTGTGTGTGTGTGCTTTCCACGTTTGTGCATATGTGTGAGCCTGTGTGTGTACATGCAGAGGGCAGAAGAGGAAGTGAAGTGTCATCTTGTATCAGTCTCCTCTAACTTTTGGCAGAACTTCTCACGAAACCTAGAACTGAGTAATTTAGCAAGACTTGCTGCCAGTAAGCTCCTGGAGCCTCTGTCTTCACCTCTTCCCTCTGCGACATGCTGTAGGCATGTGCAGCTGCGTCTGGCCTTTACACTGACCTATCTTTCCAGTTCCCCAATACTTTAAATGCAAGAAAAAATGGAAAAAGAAGGAAAAGAAAATGACACTTTAAGAAAAATGAGTTGGTAAATGACTTTTAGTAAGTATTGAAAAAATTATGAGAAACTTCAGAAGTTCTATGACCAAGAATTATTTTAGCTACAATAACAACACATCTATACTTTAAAAAATATTTTGTAAATCAAAGAGGACATTGCATTTGATCTACTCAAGAGAAAGAACTGTTTTTTTTTTTGTTTTTTTTTTTTACTTCAAGTACTTAATAGCTCTCTCCCATTCCTTTTGCAGGCTCTCCCTACTAATTTTCATCTCATAGTGTAAACATTAACTGTGAGGCTCTTTTGTCTGGACATATTAAAGCTATGAGTTTAGTTTTAAATTTTAGACTAAAACTAAGAATAGATCTTCCCTTTATTTTCAACAACTAGAAAAATCATAATAGTCTTGCCAATTTTATAGGTGTTACAGGTACTATTTACCAAGTGTTTCCTTTATAATGCTTAGGTAAAAATACTTGAGAATTCTCTTACTTAATACGTCTAGTAAAGTATTTCATTTTTTAAAAAGTAAAATTAAAAAAAAAAAAAAGGCTCACCGTTTCTTCAACTGATCATTGAAAAAGTCAAGTGTGCTGTAGCCATAAAGTAAAACATTATTTGGCCATAAAAAGAAATGAAATAGTAGTATTGCTATAAGTTATATAAATTCTGAAAGCAGGATGCTAAATGAAAGAAGATAATCACAAAAGGCCACATAACATATGATTCCATTTATAAGAAAAGCTCAGAATAAGCAAAACAATAAGCATTTTTTCTTTTTAAATTTTTATTAATTACAGTTTATTCACTTTGTATCCTCCTGTAGCTCTCTTTCTCCTCCCCTCCCAATCCCACCCTCCTTCCACACCCATGTCCCTCTCCAAGCCCACTGATATGGTAGGTCCTCCTTTCCTTCTTTCTGATCCTAGTCTATTAGGTCTCATCAGGAGTGGCTGCATTGTCTTCCTCTGTGGCCTGGTAAGGCTGCTCCTCCCTCAGGGGGAGGCGATCAAAGAGCAGGCCAATCAGTTCATGACAGAGACAGTCCCTGTTCCTATTACTATGGAACCCACTTGGACACTGAACTGCCATGGACTACATCTGTGCAGGGGTTCTAGGTTATCTTCATACATGGTACTTGGTTGGAGTGTGAGTCTCAGGAAAGACTCCTGTGCTCAGATTTTTTTGGTTCTGTTGCTCTCCTTGTGGAGCTCCAGTCCCCTCCAGGTCTTTTCTATCTCCCCCTTCTTTAATAAGATTCCCTGCACTCTGCCCAAAGTTTGGCTATGAGTCTCAGCATCTGCTCTGATACCCTTCAGGGTAGAGCCTTTCAGAGGCCCTCCATGGTAGGCTTCTGTCCTGTTCCCTGTTTTCTCCCTCTTTGGATGTCCATCCTCTTTGCCTCTCCAACAATTAGGAATATCGATTCCTCAAGAGCCAGCTATATACCACTCCTAGGCATATATCCAAAAGATGCTCAAGCATACAACAAGAACATTTGCTCAACCATGTTTATAGCACCTTTATTTGTAAATAGCCAGAAGCTAGAAACAACCCAGATGTCCCTCAGTTGAGGAATGGATACAGAAATTATGGTACATCTACACAATGGAATATTACTCAGCAATAAAAAACAAAGAAACTGTGAAATTTGCAGGCAAATGGTGGGAACTGGAAAAAAATCATTCTAAGTGAGGTATCCCAGAAGCAGAAAAACACACAGGGTATGTACTCACTCATAAGTGGATATTAGATATATAATATAGGATAAGCCTACTAAAATCTGGATACTTAAACTAATCAAGAAGGAGGATTCTGGCTAAGTTGCTAAGTCTTTTTAAATTTTCCCTTCCATAGCTCATGTTTTGTTTTGTTTTGTTTTTCTCATCATCCCTATCACCGATTGGTATTTATTGTTCTAGTTGTAAAACTCCCACTTTTTAGACCCCAACAAACACTTATTTCTGATGATGTATGCTAGTAGTATTTAAAATTTTATTTAAATCATTTGAGCAAGTGCTTTCATATCCTGGAACGTTTCTACAGATAAATAACCATGATGAGCTTTTCTTGTCTCTGTTAATAGGTAGAACACCAACCTGACAAATGTTTGCCTCATATGTCCCCTTCCTCTTCTTTAGCTACCCTGCTACTCTGCTGGTAAACCCAGCTGTCCCTAGAACCTTTCCTGAGTGTGTTCTGAGCAGCCACGTGGAATCAATCACAGTCTGCCCACAACCTGAGACCTGTTTGTCTCCCCATAAGAATGTTGTGAGACTGTAGTAATTACTAGTAGGCAATGTAAGGTCTTCAACTGTCTTTGGCTTGCCACATTTCTTTGAGGAGAGGGTCAATGAAGGGTATTCTCTATTGATTACAATCCCCAAATGATACTTTACATTTTCTGAAAAGGCAAACTTTCATATATTGGTAATAGTTGTGGATTGTTGGATGTCTATGCTTCCCTGCAACCTGAAAAAAAAAAAAATCTTGTTTTGGGTTTGCTCTTTCCCCATCTCTGCTCTCAAAATTGTAAGCCATCTTTAGCAGATCAGGAAAGAAGCTACCAATTTCTATGGCTTAGTGGCAAAACAGCTCTCCTCCTCTTTTGTAATGCTTTTTCTTAAAGCATTCAGCTTTGTAGTAAGAGGCAATGGTATCTTAAATATTAAAATTGTTTCATTTGCATCCGTGATGAGCAGAATAGCTGTGAATGGTCAAAGTGCAGACTTGCCATTTGCTTAGCTGCCATATGCTCTGCCCATATAAAGGAAAACTGAAAGGATTTTTTTTTTCTCTTTTAGCACCTGAAGTGCTAAAGTTCAGAAGTTTAGAAATAATTTTTATTCTGACTCAAAACTCATAGGTAATTTTAAAAATGCATTTAATTACAGTTGTCATTTCTATGATTCCTTCTAAGGGAACAGTGGGGAAGAGAACCCCTTGGATGCTCCCCTCACCCTTGGATAAATGTTACGTTCTTGAAACAGTGACCTCATCAGGTGACAATAGTGGAAAGGTCAGAGAGCATCTGATTTTCAAAGTATTTGAGTTCATGCATAATAATTTCACCTTTTAAAATTTATAGCATTCTGAAGTGGAATCCTTTGGCTTTTAGAAGTAATAACGCGAGTGCAAGTGGGTAATACTTGCCCTCAATGTGTTGGTTTTAAAGCAGAAACATCTTGGCAGACGTAGGCGGATCTCTGTGAGTTCTCCTGTCTGGTCTACAGAACTAGTTCTAGGACAGCCAAGACTACATAGTGAAACCCTGTCTTGAAAATCAAAAACAAAACAAAACAAAACAAAAAGCAGAAATATCATTTTGAGAGGTTTTGCTGCTCCTCTGTTAAATTTTTAGTTTCTTGGATTGTTCCATTTTTGTGTGTTAAAATATATTTGAACATCCTGAAGAAAGAATGGAGGCTAGTATAAGCAATAGCCTTGTGCCAATGCATAGGTTAATAAATTGCCAATCGACACCACTACTGAGCATTTTAAATAATAACAGTGATATGCATAACATTCATGCCGTCATATTCTATTACCTTTCTTACTGTAACACTTTGGTGTTTGATTCCCCAGATATGTTTACATTGTTGTAGCATCATGTATCCAAATAAGATTTTGAGTGATAAATCATACAATACCATGTACATGATCGTGTAATTTGTTATTTTTTTTTCTACTTGTTTTTATCAGTCCTTGGGATGAAACCAACGTATGCTAGACAAGCATTCTGCTACTGAGCTGTTCCTTGGCCCTCAGCAGCCCTAGCTTTGCAGTTTCTTTCTGCTGATGTGTCCCCATGGCATTTCATTTATAAAACGATGCCCTAACTTGTTTACCCACATATTTCTTCATAAACAGATTGTTTCTATGTATCAACTATTAAAAATAATACCACAGTAAGCATTCTTGTTGCCATCTCTTTGTTCTCATGGGTGATTTTTTTTGTCTGATTAAATACTTGTAAGTGAACCTGCTGGGCCTATGCATGTATCAGCTATGTTAAATGCTGCCAAATGTTGCCAAATAGATCTTTGAAGTGTTTGTAGCTGTTTACATACCAATTCCTTGCCATTTTAAACATTATGGGATATAATCTATATGACATAAATATACATTACTTGTAATGATAGCCAGTGGGTTTTAGCATAGTTATAGGGTTTTAAAACTATTACCTAAATATGACCTTACAATGATTTAATATTATCACACATCCCAAAGCAAAAACATTGGACCAGCTGGTGGCTCCTTTTCGTTTTATTTTACCTTCTTTTTTTTCTTTCTCAACCAGAGTTAACTCTGCTTTCTGTCTCCATGAATTTATCTGTTCTGAATTTTGTATATACATTATCATACAATATTTAGTCTTTCGTAAGTGACTGACTTCATGTACCATGCTCTTTTGAGTTTTATGTATATGGTTTACCTATTAGTACTTCATTTCTTTCTCTATTCTTCTGATGAGTAATATTACTGTTTTGTTTCTCCACTCATCATTTGATGGACATTTTCATTGTTGCTACTTTCTAACTTCTATAAATAACACTATCTTTGTAGATATTTTCATTTTCCTTAAATATTTTCCTAGGAATGGAATTGTTAGACCAAGGTATATGGTAACTGTGTTTAAGACTTTGAAGAACCATAAAAACTGGCTGAACTATTTACAGTCCCATTAGCATGTGACATTTCTAATTTTTCCATATCCTTGCTAATACTTGCATACAAATACCTCTGAAAAAGAAAAACTTGGTATTTGTCTTTCTGGGTTTGGCTTATTGTACTTAGCATAATGATTTTCAGGTCTTTGGTGGTTTGAATAGGTATGGCCCACAGGACTTATACATTTGAATGCTTGGCCCATAGGGAGTACACTATTAAGAAGTGGCCTTTTTTGGAGTAGGTGTGGCCTTGTTAGAGGAAGTGTGTCACTGTGGGGAGGGGCTTTGAGGTATCATATAGTCAAGCCATGCTCAGTGTGGCACAGAAACCTCTTTCTGCTGCTTATGGATCAAGATGTCGAAGTCTCAGCTTCTTCTTCAGTGCCATGTCTTTCTGCATGGTGCCAGGCTCCCTGCCATGGCAATAATGGACTAAACCTCTAAAACTGTAATCTAACCCCAATTAAATGTTTCCTTTATGAGAGTTACCGTGGTCATGGTGTCTCTTCACAGCCATAGAAACCCTAATTAAGACAAGGTCTCAGCATTTTCTTGTACCATGATTTCACTTTTCTTATTGGCTGGAAAAGATTTCACTTACTATGTATTATAGCATATTACTTATACCTATTCATCTGTTAATAGACATTTAGGCTGGTTTCATCTTCTGGCAAATGTGAATATTTTTCTATAGTGGATCTCGCTACAGTATATAGCATATGGTATAAAATATACAGTATACATCTAACATATGGTATATTGTTAGATGGTTAGATACAGTGTATATCTAACATATGGTATATAGCATATGTCTGGCACATCTACCTGTAGTACAAAGCAAATACCTATTTATAGTACATCCATATGTAGAATATCTATAGTGTATATAGTTTATATGGTAGAACATATAAATAGAACACAAATAGAATATATTTGTGTATGCAATATATGCTCTATAGCATATCCATTTATAGTTTATCTGTACTATGAAGTGAATATCAGTCTATAGTTTATTCCTTTAGACAATCTTGGGCCTGCCCAAGATTGGCATAATTAGTCCATATGATTTTTTTTCTTTTTAGGTTTTCTGGGAACCTCCAACTAATTTCCATGATGACTGAATAAATTTCCATCTCCTCCAGCAGAGCATAAGCATTCTCTTTGCTACATATCCTGACCAGCATTTGTTGTTTATTTTCTTTACAATAGATGTCATACTAGTGTGAGATGGAATCCCAATGTTGTTTCAATTTGCATTTCTCTCACAGCTGAGGATGTGGTACATCTTTTTGAAAATAATTATTGGCCATTTGAATTTCTTCCCTTAATAAACCCACTAAAATCGGTACATCTAAACAAACTAAGCAAAAGAGAGGACCCTAATTAAAACGCTCAATCCCCATCTTGAAAGGCAAAGAGGATGGACATCAGAAGAAGAAGAAAACAGGAAACAACCTAGGAAACTGCCACAGAGGGCATCTGAAAGCCTCTGCCCTGCAGACTATCAAAACAGATGCTGAGCCTGATGGCCAACTGGCGGGCAGAGTGAATAGAATTTTATGTAAGAAGTGGGAAATAGCAAGAGCTGGAGAGGACAGGAACTCCACAAGGAGAGCAACAGAACAAGAATTTGAACACAGGGAACTTCCCAAAGACTCATACTCCAACCAAGGACTATTCATGGAGATAACCTAGAATCCCTGCACAGATGTAGCCCATGGCAGTTTAGTGTCCAAGTGGCTTACATAGTGATGGGAAGAGGGACTGCCTCTGACATAAACTGATTGGCCTGCTCTTTGATCACCTCCCCCTGAGGGGGGAGCAGCCTTACCAGGCCACAGAAGAAGACAATGCAGCCATTCCTGATGTGATCTGATAGACTAAGATCAGAAGGAAGGAGAGGAGGACCTCCCCTATCAGTGGATGTGGGGAGGAGCATGCATGAAGAAAGGGGAGGTAGAGTGGGATCGGGAGGGGAGGAGGGAGGGGCTTATGGGGGGATACAAAATGAATAAAGTGTAATTAATAATAATAAAGAAAAAAATTGTGTTTTTCTTTCTTTCCTTTCTTCTTTCTTTCTTTCTTTCTTTTTTTCTTTCTTTCTTTCTTCCTTTCTGCTTCCTTCCATCCTTTCTTTCCCTCTCTTTCTCTCTCTCTCTCTTTCTTTTTCTTTCCATGGTGAAACAGGGCCTCACTAGGTAGCTCTGTCTGACCTGGATCATGCTGTGCAGACCAGGCTGACCTTCAGCTCACCAAGATCTGCCTCCCTCTCCCAAGTGTTAGAATTAATGGCCTACACTACCAGGCCCAACTTATTTCTGCCCCCCCCCACTTTGGGGAAAATTTTATTTATATCCTTTAGCAATTTTTTAATCTTATTTTATTTATTACAATTTATTCACTTTATATCCCAGCTGTAACCCCCTCCCTCATCTCTGCCCAGTCCCACCCTCCATCCCTTTACCCCCCGTTGCCCCTCCCCTACTCCAATGATAAGGGAGATCCTCCTCTCCTTCCCTCTGACCCTAGCCTATCAGGTCTCTTCGGGACTGGATGCATTGTCTTCCTCTGTGGCTTAGTAAGACTGCAAACCCCCCCCCCCCAACAAGGAAGTGAAAAAAGGCCAGCCACTGAGTTCATGTCAGAGAAAGCCCCTGTTCCCCTTACTAGGAAACCCACTTGGAGACTGAGCTGCCATAGGCTACATCTGAGCAGGGGTTCTAGGTTATCTCCATGCATGGTCCTTGGTTGGAGTATCAGTCTCTGCAAAGACCCTTGGGCCCAGATTTTTTGGTTCTGTTAGTCTCCTCGTGAGCTCTTGTCCCCTTCAGATCTTTCTATCTCCCTCTTCTTTCATAAGATTCCCTGCACTCTGCCCAAAGTTTGGCTATGAGTCTCAGCATCTGCTTCAGTACTCTGCTGGGTAGAGTCTTTCAGAGCCCTTCAGGTAGGCTCCTGTTCTGTTCCCTCTTTTAGTTCACTTTTTCTTGTTGAGCTGCATGTGTCCTCTGCCCACCTAGAATCCAAGTTCCTGACTAGATACATAACCTGTAGACCATTCCACTCTTTTGGTTACCATCTATTTTATCTTGTTAATGTATTCTTCAAAGAACAAAAGTTTGTTTGGTTTGTTTTTGTCTTTTTTTTTTTAAGCTGAACATGATAATGCTTGGTTATAATGCTTGGCACTTGAGAGGCCAAGCCAGGAGGATGCCAGGTAAAGTGTGGCTTGAGCTACATAGTGAGACTCTCAAATAAAATAACGATGGAGTCTAAGATAGCCATCTTTCCTATTTTAACCCATCCAGCATATTTGAGGAGTCATCACCTGAGACAAAGCTGAGAATATTCACCCCTGTTTTCTTCTTTCAGGCTTTTAGCCCTTACATTTAAATCTCTGGTCCACTGATAGGTAACTGCATATATCGTTGGAGGTAAGAAATTGCCTCATTCTTTTGCATGTGGATAGCTCTTTGTCACAGTACCTTTTCTTTTCTTTTCTCTCTTTTTTTTTTTTTGAGATTTTCTTTCTCTATTCAATTACCTTTGTATGCTTGCTGAAAACCAACTGAGAAATAGAAGGTTGTATTTTAAAATCTTATTCCTCTTTACATTTACTGAGGTGTTTAAATTTTGAATTCTTCTTTCTGACAATGCTCTCTTAATTTTTAGTTATAAACCTACACTTATACTGTTATATTTATAGGTAGGCATTTTGTTTTATCGATGCTATCATAAATGGGATTATTCACTTAATTTTACTTTTAAATTCTATAGCTATATTGGCAGTAAACAGAGAAGTGGCTGACTCTATATGGTGGTATCTTAGTCTGAAATCTTGATGCGCTCATTTAATAGATTTTTACATTGAATCCTTATGGTTTTGTATATATAAGACCCAAACAAAAGCTTATCCATGCTACTGAGTCTTTAACTTCAGTGATTATGAGTTTTAATTTCTCCCACATCTACCTGTTCTTATTCTACTTCTGCCTCTTTGTGATTTTCCTATTGCCTTGTACCAGAAATTAACTTCAGAAATCCTAACTATACTTCTCTTAATGCCTTTGCCAGACTGTTTCAATAAAACTAATTTTGTGTGGAATGTAGCATTTTCTGACCATTGGTTTGTTGGTTGTTTTGGACACCTTTGTTAGTGTTACATTCCGTGAACTGTGGTTTGCAGGTCTATTTTTAGTAAGTGTTAACGGGTGGTTTTTCTTCATATTGCACTTTGTGCATTCCCCCCATGATAGTCTTTCAATGACCAGTGTCTGGCATCCTTTAGTAAACCTGCAGGTTTGGAATGGCATTCAGGTGTTCAGTCCAGAGTAAGATCAAGGCCTCATCAAATTAAACCTTGGCCACCTCCTTTAAGTAAGGAGTCTACACGGGGTCCCAACACCAAACTACAGTTTTACTTCACTGTGAAATCCATTTAATGGATTTCTGTGAAATCCATGTAATCTTTCTTTCTACACCGGAACCTAACTTCTGGTTCCCTTCAGAGGTCAGCATGTAGTAGCCTCAGTCCTGCACGCTGTTGCATAGTTCTGTTTCTGCTCCCAGAAGTATGTAAGCCTATAGTGTTAGTTACTTTTCTCAGTGCTGCAACAGACTGTCTGATCAAATCAGCTCAAAGAAGGATGAGTGTCAGAGCACGGTACATCACGGCACACAAGGCGTGACGGTAGGAACAAAAAGCAGCGGATCACATTGCATCCACAGCCAAGAGGAAGAGAGCATGTATGCTGGTGCTCAGCCCACTTCCCCCTTTTCTAAGTCCAGGAGGCGAGCCCATGGAACAGTACTGCCCGAATTCAGGGGTGATTCTCCTTTAAAGCTCTCTGGAAACGCTCTTACAGACACACTCAAAAGTGTGTCTCCTAGGTGGTTCCAAATCTACAGACAACATTAACCATTAAAAGTGGCTGTCTGAATTGAAAGCCTTTGCTTTCATCTTTTTAATTTTTTTATTAAACGTTTATTTTTTATATTAATTGCAGTTTATTTACTTTGTAACCCAGCTGTAGCCCCTCTCTCAATCCCTCCCAATTTCACCCTCCCTCCCTCAACTCCTCCCTACAGATCCCAACCCTCTCTAAGTCCACTGATAGGGGAGGTCCTCTTCCCCTTCCATCTGACCCTAGCTTATCAGGTCTCATCAGGACTGGCTGCAAAGTTCTCCTCTGTATCCTAGTTAGGCTGCTCCTCCCACGGAGGGTGGGGAGGTCAAAAAGCTAGCCACTCAGTTCATGTCAGAGACAGTCCCTGTTCCTCTTACTAGGGAACCATTTTGGACACTGAGCTGCCATGGGCTACATCCAAGCAGGAGTTCAAGACTTTCATTTTTAAAAATGCTTTTTTTATCTTAATTGTTAACAAGCTCTCTTAGAAATTACCCAATTTGACAAACTAGTATCATTTTAATGATATTTAAGTGCTAAATAATAAATTACGGAAGTGATGAGGTTTTACTAATCCAGAGCTCTAACTATTGCTTATTGTATTATGGGGTTTAAAATATATTTCAAGAACATTCCCTGATGTGGTAGAATCATCCCTGATAAATTCTAAGGTTTGTTGACATTTATTTACCACATTTTCATTTCATTACTTTAATCCCATAAAGTTACTTACATGGAATTATATTCATGATTATACAGCTTGGAGAACTATTTATTTATTGATTGATTGAACTTAAAATATAATTATATCATTTCCCTCTTTCCTTTCCTTATTCCAACCATTCCTATGTACTCCTCTTGTTCTCGCTCAAATACATGGCTTCTGTTTCTTTAATTTTTGTGATACACACATGTGTCTATACATTACTACATATATAAATACATCCTGCTCAGTCTGCATAGTACTTGTATGTACTTGTACTGCATGTACTTGTACATACATGATTTCAGAGATGGACACTTAGTATTAGATAACTAATCTGTGGGCTCTTCCCTACAGGAGACTATTTCTCCCACTCTCATCATTCCTTAGTTAACTGTACCTCTTTTACTAGGGTTGAGGCACCATGAGATTTCTCCTTTCCATGGTAGTGTGTCTATTGATGTCACCCTTGTTTAGGTATCCATGCTTATGAGACCTCCTGGGTATACCTTCTCTGATATTTCAAATAGACAATCTCACAGCAACCTGTTCTCTGGCTCTTAATAATCTTTCCACTCCTCTTCCACTGTGAATCCTGACCAGGAGTTGTGTTGTGGATGTATTAGTTGGGGCTGAGCACCACATGCTCACAATTGTTCTCTGCATTTTGATTAGTTGTGATTTTCTGCAGTGATATCTGACTTGCAAGAAAATGTTTCTATAATGAGAGGTGAGACCTATGTATGGATATAAGGACAAATATTTAGAATGTACTTACTGATTATGCTGGTTTAATAAAGTGGTGGTTTTTTAGGTTCTCCTCTAAGATTCATGACTTTACTGGCTTCCAGGAGTTGACTAGGTTTCCAGTACCATGCATGATTTTCCTCTGTTGAGAGGGCTTTCAGTTCAAGTAGAGAGCAATTGGTTACTACCGAGATATGTGTGCTGCTATTGCAACCTTAAGGCTGTCATGCCATGTCGGTCATTGTTTTAGTTCAGAGACATGATAGCAGGGTAGGACTATTAGTTGCTTCTCTCCCTTAGAAGCTTGCTTTGTGCTTTATGATGCCATGAAAGTTGGTCCTCAAGGAAGTGAGAAATATTTTAAAAGTAAGATGAGCTATTATAATAGTATGTTCTAAAAGGAAATAAATTTTGTTATTTAAAGAATACAAACCCAGTTCTAGAAAAATAAGTGTTGACATTAATTGATCTTCTAACACTGTAAAGGTAGGATTTCCATAATAGAGATCTGTAAGCAAGAATTCTTATTCCATAAGCATGTCCTTTGTGGAGATTGTTAGACCAGAAATAAAAATAAAAGTAGATTTTTTTTCAGCCAGTCATAGAAAGGTGAACTTAAGAATAATGAATAATAATGGTTGAACACAAGTGTTGAGCAGATTTGCATCTGTTAAAAAATCAAAGATGAAAATAGCAGATATTAGAATGAAGATATGCCATGCACTGCTTGAGTGGATGACCGTAACAACCTCAGTGTTCTTCTGGGGGGAAATCGCTGGAGAAGCATGATTCAATGCTGCATTAAGGCAACAAAGAAAAAAGTAGTTCTTAGTGGCCAGCAACTATCTAATGACATGCCGCCATACCCTTCTAACTGTAGGAGATGTATTGGAAACCTCAAGTTTGAACTACTCAGACTCTGGATCTATCTCTCTAGGGCCAGCTCAGCCCTTCATCCTGTCAGAGCACATAAAACAGAACAGCTTACAATTTGCTGTGAAGGGGTCTTAGGGATGAAGTATTTTAATGTCCATAAAGAGTAGACAAGGTCTTCATGTTTAAAGACTCCCGTGAAACATTTCAGACGTTATGCATGGATATGTCTTGGTGCCCTTTGCCAAAATTAATAGACTTGGGCTGTGGGGTTAGGAGAAAGCTAAGTGTCCATGTGTCTACCTATCATCCAATAATGTTGTACTGTATTTATCTTACTATAGCTCATGTGCCCTAAAACTGAGAATATATGAAATCAGAAAGACCACTCATTTTTCCACTTTTGTAAGTTAACACAGAGGGCAGTTCAGACGTATAGTAATATTTTGGAGGTTAGATATCACATGCAACGACCTAGAGAATGCATCAGGCTGGTCCTACACGTCTGTTTTTACTTGTTTGCCTGTTTTTAAGTTTGACTATTTGTCAGTCTGTGGTTGACCCAACTTTCTGGCTTCAAATAGCTACTGTAAGAGCCCTGATAAAGAATGCTACAGGGGGACGCCAGTGCAATAAAATAACAAACATGTTACTTTGAATTCCTCTCATGTTCTGCGAACAGGAATGTCTTAAGATTTGATAAAGCAGTGTAATTTTATATTTTCCATTTGACTACTTTAAAAGGTTCATTGTCTTTTAATTAAACTACAGGGGAGAGGAGCAGAGATTAAAAGATGCAGTACTGTAAACGGGGTGGTTTTTAGCTGCTAGTACATGAGTGAGGACACCACCTAAAGCAAGAAGGAGTGCAGCAACAAGTTTTGTGCCTTGGGGCCTCTCCTTGTCTGACTGTAGCAGTAATTTGGAGTTAATCTGTGTGGTTTCTCAGGAAAAGACTGTGTCCTATGTTGTTCGACTGCTCCTGGCATCCCCTCCCAGCTGTTCTTTCATCTTTGCTTTTATTCAGTCCAGCACAGGAAACCCAGCTACAAGTGAAAGCAAGGTAAACAGGTTAGGTGGGAATCTTGAACCAGGCTTGGTAGTCATCACCCACTGTTTACTTTCCACAACATTTACTACATTGAGTAGCTGCTGCTTTGATTCTCCCATTTTCTACTTTCACCGACAAATGGAGGCACGCTCTCCTCCATTCATCCAACTTGACAATTCCCACTGTCAGGTTGGGTGAAAATTTGGGTTTCTCTGGGAATATTATTGCCTGGTGCATTGTCTTGTTTTCCTTTGTCTGCATGAACACTTTTTTTTCTTTGTGTCTGTTTCTCTCCTTTTGCTTTCAACTCCCAACTTGTCCCCAAATCCTTTAAGCCAATGAGGCTGTGGTGACACCTTCTGGGCAGTTCTGGGAGTGAATTACAGCCGTGAGTTAGTTCCATGGTGGTGTTAGCATACCCAAGATGTGGTGAATAATAGGATGTGTGGTCCTGCTTCATCAGAAGAACGGAGACAGGGTTCTGCTTCATCTTGGAGTTTCTAGCATGTACTAAATGCTAATGTCCTTTCTTAAAAATGAGTAGAGACTCATAGTCAGAAAAATAAAAAAAAAAAAAAAACCAAGGACCCACCTGCTTACTTTAATAATGGTTGTTCTGAGTCAGGCTCGAAAGTGACTATTAACAAAATAAAGACGAATAATTACATGGTCCTAGAACATCAGCCTTGCACCATGCTACAAGTGTGTTTGCGTGGATATGTGTATGTGTGTTCATTGTGAGACGTGGCTGCATCCAGTTACTTTCCAGAGCCTTGTAGCGTAGGAACATGTTCCATAAACAGTCTCAGTGAAGACAGAGTCATCCATCTCAACTGCCTGACAATGTAGAAGGCAGGTTTTCCTGGTGCTGCTTTTGTCCACCCATGTCTCTCATCAGTTCTCATAGACAGATTCTGTGCAGCCTCAACTGGAGTCTTGCCTTTTTCTGAACAGACTCCATCATCCCCACCGCTACTTCAAAGCTGATTTAAGTCTTACATTAAAAAAAAAAGGATCTTTTTTTTTCATCTAGCATGGAAATGATACACTTATGGGTACCCATTTCCTCTCTCCCTTTTTCTTTCTTTCCTTCTCCTTTTTCTTATTTTTTTTCCTATTGTTACTGACTTTTGCGTGAACCTGAACAGGTACATTCAAAGGTACAGCTTCTAGGAAAATCACGTGGCAGTTCTAGCAAAGTTGCTTGTGCCATCTCATCAGGATAATAGTAACAGCGCCTCTGGAGTTCAGCTCTAAATACTCTCTACGCTCTTCAGAATCCTCTGTCATCCTCGCTGACTGAATAGCAAATACAGAAGTGTCAGACAACAAAGGTGCAACTTGCGGCCATTGCAGCCATCAAACTGCCCACCTTTATGATATTACCTTAGGACGGTGTCGCGCGGGAGAGCACGGGACGCCAGGCTTTGCTGTGAGGATGACTGGAGCAGCTGGATTTGCGACATTTAAAGTGGCACCACGTTCTCATCTTAGCTTTCTGTGCCACTCCTCGGTGAAATATTGCTTATTTTGCTGTATAATATAAGCATTTATGTTTGGTACAGAACCCAGTATTTTTTTATGACTGCTAAATAATAAAATCAAAGCAAAGCCACATTACTTTCTAATTTTGATTTGCAAACAGATGGTAGACAGCTAGAAAAAAAAAAAACCAGAGTGAACAATAATGAAAATGGGGAAAATGCTTTCATGAAATTAAAAGAAAGCTGAAAATACCAAGGGTGTGAATAAGTAACAAAGTGTCGTGTCGTAACTGCAGAGATGATGGTTTTATTTGAAGTAGGGGGAGGGAGAGAAAGCTAGAAGGAGGCAAAAACACAATTTGGTCTAAAATTGAATTTCTCTGATAAGGCATTTCAGAAGCGGCTTGTCTTATTCACTCAGCAGCAAAATAATCATATGCGCTTTAATAATCTTTATTTTACAGGAGTGTGTTGCCAGGGCAACAGAGTGTAAGCCGGGGAACAGCACCTTGCAGATCACAAAGGCAAATCTGTGGAAAGAAATTTCACTGAGTTTCTCTCTCCCTTACCACTGTAATAAAGACTCTTCTTTTTCCTGCACTATTTAATAATTGCCATAAACATCCTCTTCCTTTTGCCATTTCCATATCTGCCAAAACATGGACAATGGCATAAATCTGGAACTGCCAAGCTCAGTGGGCTAAGCGAAAACCAGATGTGATATCTTTAGCATTTTTATGTAATTATTTTTATTAGTATTTTACCCCACCTCCCTCTCTCCCTCCCTCCTGACCTTATTGTTATTTCCTCCTCTCTTTAACCAGTCTGATGATAGTATTCCAGTAAAGGGGGCCGGGGTGGGAGTTTGTATGCAGCTACATTAATCAAAATTTATTAGCTAAGCTTGCCTGCGTGGAGATTTGAAAGAAGCAAGGATTGCAACTGAAGAGGATAAACTGAACTATAGCAAATGGAGTGACAAGCATTCAGGCCAAAAGCTGCAAAAACAATCATTTCTTTATACTCATAAACACAAGAGGTTGGGTAAAAGGGAGAGGGAGATAGATGAGAGAGAGAGAGAGAGAGAACACATTATTAGGATTTTTCAGTTTTCCATGGGACTTGCTTCCAGGAAATTGGCATATTTGAAATTAAAGAAGTAAAAGATCACAATGCATTTTTAAAAGAGATGATCACAACTGGCAATAAGAATGTACCTACTAATCATTTGATTAGGTTCAGTGTATGACAAATCTGTGTTTCTCAGTATTTATCCCTTATTATTTTAGCCAAAGACCTTAGCTTTTGAGGGTAAATTTAGGGATAGAGGAGGACATTCTTGAAATTAGATATAATAATATTTTAAATACTTTATGTTCACATGACTGCTGAAGGTTTGACTTTGGTAAAGAATTCCAGATTAAGGACATCTGCGTTGTTTCCGTTTTAATATCACTGGTAACCAGATTTTTAATAGGAACTCTACCCGTCTGTTGTGGCTGAGACCCCAAGACAAAGGATTTCAAGGTGTGAGGAAAAAAAAAAAAAAAGCTGTGTGATCCTTAAGCTGCAATCGTATGAAGGCTCTTAAAGAACTGAGACTGTAATGTAAGGAGAAGGGGTGTTTTAGAGAGAGTTGCTGTCTGGCTGACTGGTCTGCCATCCCACTAAAGGGAAGGAAGGAGGTGCATTTCCCGCCATCTGAGTACAAGCTTCAAGGAGATCACTCGAACGGTTTAATAAATGACCCATGAGTTAGGACCTGGTCTCCGAGGAACGCCCGGGCAATCCAAAGGGCAATGACCAGCTGCTTTGAAGGTGAAATGCCAGCATGAGTGACTTCTTCCTTAGAGTTTGTGGGAACAAGTGTTGCATTGTATACATCTTGAATCAGAGATGGGCCACGTGAATAAGAAATATGATACGAAGCTGTCTGAGGCCCCTGGGCTTCCTGGAGTGCTCTTGTGACAGCAGCATCAAGGGAGCAGCCAGCCACATCTCAAGTGCTACAACACACAGAGAACAGGTTCCTTCAGTTAAACAGAAGGTCTAAACCCAGAGCCAGATGATGCCCCCCATCAGCCAGCCCATCACAAGCGTGACCTGGGAAAGGAAAGTCCCTCCAACTTCAGAACTTGAAGTTTGTAGGACTATTCTAGACTAAGTGTATTAGTGTTTCATACTTTGACTGTTTATAAATAAACTAAAACATGAAGTTTGCCTTAAATCTTATGTGCGGGCATGCATTACAAGCCAGGGAAAGAATATCATCAAAAGAGGTTGCATGTAAAATGATTTTTTAAAATAAAATTTAAATAGAAAAAGGTATACACTTAAGTAAAAAATAAATAAAGTTTCTGTATTCCCACTTAAAACCATCCAATTTACATAACATAAAGATCATAGTAGAGAGAAAAAATGGTTAAAGATGAGCTGTACACATCATAGAGGCATTAAATTTCTGGTATTAGGCTCATTTCTTTTGATCCCTTATTTATTTCCTCTATTCGTTCTGCTCAATCCATCCATGCTTGAGTTTATGTGAACATATCAAAGCCAAGCAAAAGCTGTATTTCTTGGGAAGGTTTGATCCCTGTGGCGTTACCTGTTTCCCTCAAATCCACCTACAGGTTTAGTATGTGGTGACTTTGTTTTCTTTCCTCAGACTTCGAGCATGAGTATTTAAATCAAATGGCTTTAACCAGAAACTGGATCATTTATCACAAAATGCACAAAAGCTAATGGTATTTGTAGAAGGATCAAATTAACTGCTAAATGCATATATATATATATATATATATGTATGTATATATACATATGTATATGAGGGCATTATGTGATAATGCTGTTTCTAAAGACTAATACACCAGTCATTTACGACTTTTTACTATATAAAGAACCTTTTAAATGATTTTCAAATCTATATTATTATCATTTTTGTTTTCCAGATTTTTTTTTCCTGGTAATAGTCTGGCCTCTCGGGTTTTGCTGAGCCTGCTTGGGCTGTAGCTTTGCCTCTACCTTTTAAAAATGTCTCTATCTGTTTTGGGCTCCCTTAGACTGTTAATAAATTAATAATAAGGAGGAAAGAGTGAAGTGTGAGACGCTAGCTAGTATGAGGCCACATGGCTGTATTATCACAACATGGAAGGTAGAGGCAGAAGGATTACAAGTTAAAATCAACCTGGTGTATATTGGAATTCCAAGCCAGCTAGGACTACATTTGAAGGTCTTGTCCGAAAGGAAAAAAGTAAGATTTCAAAAAAGAAATGTTATAAGAGTAGCCACAATGTAAAGATAAGAGAATTATTGGAAATCTTATGGAGGAAAAGCAGCTGTCAATGTTGGTGTCCTGTGCATGACCAGAAATGATGATATGAATGTTGCCCTGTATAAATTCAGCCTCACCTAATACTGCATGATTCAGTAAACCAGAAGTGATGGCGCATGCCTTTAATCCTAGCACTTGAGAGTAGAGGCAGATGGATCTCGGTGAGTTCAAGGCCAACCTGGTCTACAAAGTAAGTTCCAGACCAGTTAGGGCCACACGGTTAGACCCTGTCACTAAAAACCAAACCAAACAAACAAAAGAACCCCAATGAGATTCCAGAACACTTTTTACAGCACACTGCTCATTTGCCTTGACCTTAGCATAGATTATACATTGTAATTCAAAAGTAACACATATAAAAAGGAGAAATGTAATTGATTTTATGCATTTATGCTAACACTGTATTAGTTGAAGATGCTGCCTGTCATTTACAAAGTGACTTATGTCGCAACCTGTGAAAATGACACATTTTTTTTTCTTCTGAAATTCAGTAGTACAGAATTACTAACAACTAACAAAAGTTAGTTGGCAGAGATATTACTAAAAGTTGTGTTGAAACATATAATCAAGGAAACCAACTCTTACTGACGATTTCTAGCTAGGCTTATATTTTTGCCACTGTGATGCACAGTGTGATAATGTATGATTTGTTCTAGTCTTGGCTCTGCCACAAAGCTTTTGGATCTCTTCATTATCTACCTATAAGTAGAAATAGTCTTTCTGGTTTAAATGTTCAAGTTATTGTAAAGATGAAGAGGAAATAAGCCTATCTGTCTATCTATAGAGACACATGTCTCCACATTTATGGTATTTTCTTCTAACAAAAAAGTTTACATAAAATATGAAAATGCATTGATACCTATAAAACATACATAATTATATTACAAATAGACACTTTCACATGGCTTTCAACATACAAAGTATTCAGTTCTGCTTGCTGATTCTTATTTAGTTAATGAAAGTATAATGTATTTTCAGACAACAGGAAGACAATTTATGGGTTTAAGAGGAAAGTAAGAATTTTAGTAGTTTTCATTCATTCAATAAGATGGAGTCAAAATTATTACATCATAGGAAAGAATGGATCTTATTCAGAAGAATGCTGAAAGAACTAAAAGGAACTTTCTTGAATAGTCCATTTACATCCTTTACCTTGCATCTTTGCTTTTTGGTGATGGATATTATTATCTCAGTGGTAAATAAAGTAAAATGCTTAAGCAAGAGGCATTCACTTTGTTCATTTCTGTTAAATAAAGAAGAGAATAGTGCAATTCATCATAGATAAAATATGCAAATTCTTAAAAGGCAAGCTGGGGACTAGGTCTAAGCTTTGTCCACTCCACAATAGAAATACATTTCTAAACCAGTGTAATATTATTGATCCTGGAAGTCTGTGTTCTGTACAACTTCTCCCGCCTCCTTTTCTTTCCCACACAACCATTGGATGATAAGTGGTTGAACATATTTGAATAATATGAATGACGTTCATGAAGACAATGTCCCTGCTAATGTCCACCTTGGCTGTGGTATAATGTAGCCAAATGTATTGCTTCCAAACAAAGCTCAACAGAAATACTTTCTGTCCAAACAGGAATAAGAGATTCCCTGAAACACGAGTAAATATGCATGATGCTGTTCAGAACAGTGAACTAAGAACCTGTGAAATGAATGTAGATGTCAAGGGCCTTTGACATCCTGTTCTTGTTCATAAACATATTTTTACAAAAGGGGTTGCATGTTTTCTTTTTCTGGAGAATGCTTGTTTAATGCGTTTTCCCTTACAGAACCTTCACTTCCCCACCCACAAGCTAATGCAGAGCCCTTCCTTGCAGGCTGGTGAGGAAGACCTGAACAATACCTCTCTTCAGGTTTGCCATTGTGTTAACCTTTTACAGTGTCCTTCATCTGAGTGACAGAGAACACATTGTTCAAAGAGTAAAATAAATATGTTCCCAATTTGCAACTTAGGAAAATATTTCCATGCTCCATTTGAGTGGAAGAAATCCCCTTGTTTAATATCTTTACCTTGGAGTCATGTTTTTTAACTCTCATTTTATAATCGAAATCTATACAGTGGACTGAAATAAATAAAAATTTAATTTTATTATTAATATGCTTATGTTAAACTTTGATGATATGAACTATCGTCTTATTTTAAAATGGATTGAGTTATTAGTAAGACTAACCTAAAATCCTGATTCCCAGTGTACTGGAGATGACACTTGTGACAATCAGGAGGGCTTGAGGCTGTTGTGTTTGAACTGCTTGCTGACTCATATAGGCTCTCTAGTAATTTGAGGGTGGATTTGCCGTGACCTACTTCACTGTAATTCCTATTAGTAACTCCATGGAAGTGCTAAATGATAAATCCTCTCAAATTTTTCCTAAGGTAATCGTAACTTAACTATATTATGAAAATAGAAATAGCTCTCTAAGGAGGGGTGTGTGTGTGTGTGACAGAGAGAGAGAGAGAGAGAGAGCTCCTCCTGTCATTCCAAAGAGCACATACAGATGTGTTGAGTTTCCTTTTGTCTCCAAGAATGTTATTTAAAGCTGCAGTTGACATTTTCCTATATAATACAAGGCTTTATGAAAATGCCTTTTCATTTCAAGGCATGTATATAAGATTCAAATATAATCACAAGACTTAAAACAAATGATCTAGACTCTACACTAAATCAGAGTAACAACACATTTTTATCCACCACGAAGTACCATGATGAGAGCAAGGTATTTAACTTGTGACCAATCTTGTCAGCAATAAAATAGATTATCCCCAAATATTATGTATATTTTCATCTAGGCCATCAGATAGTGGTATTGCCTGCTGACATAATCAGCCCACTAATGTCCTTCACTGAAAGTAAAGACAAGTGCGTGTCTGAGTTAATCATCAGCCACTAAACTCAAGCATGTTTTGTACACCATAAGGGCCGAGAAAGGATACAAAAAAGGAACCCTTAGCGACCGGACTGCACAGAGACAACGGATCCTTATGAGAGTCACAACTGAGCCCGCCTGCCTTCTCTTTCCCTCCCTCCCACTCCCCCGTCTGCCTTGGCAGCTTCCCATTTCTAGGGAAGGAGTGAGTATCTTGATGGCTTTCATTTTCTAATCAAGAAGCATTGTCTCCTAAGTGAGTGGTTAGGTGATAACCTAGTTGCGCTAATTCTGTCTTGCGTGCAAAAGGCTCTTTAGCTGCGTTGCCTATCGAGGGTCTGCTCTCTCCTTTTAAAATCTCCCTCAGCTGAGAAAGAATGCACTCATCTAATGTATCTTAATTTTCACGAGGAAAGGTAGACATTGTTTTTATTTAAATAAATCTTGAAATTTTCAGCTGCTAAAATTAGATGATTTATATTTCCCCATCACGGTTACCTGGATTATCCCTCCTTTTGAAATGGAAACCATTCTAACCCTATAACCTCAACATCACTGTGAGTAGAACTCTTTCTAATTATCCGACTGTGTGGTAGGCTCATTAGCATTGCTAATCAGCTGACTGTGGAGGGCTTGTGTCTTCAGTTCTAATGTTCACACACTATCCATTGACATAATTGCAATTCTTCATAACTGTTCAGATGCTACTGTACTTAAAAGTACAAATAGGAATTTTTCAGTGCATACCACCAAAATATCAGGAAAAAACATATATAATTTTACTAATGAGTCTTCATATAATTCTGTGAACTGTTTGAAACTCAATTTAGTTTCATACAGTTACTATTTATCTAAAATGTCCATGGTACCTAATACTATATAACGCTAGAGCTTTCGTTTAAAAATGAGAAAAGGCTCCTTCTTGGTTTTCCTTTATTTTTATTTCTTCTGTGACTGAAAGGCAATCATTTCTAGGGGAAGTTTTTTTTTTTTAAATCTATGGCAAAGAATAGCTGATGATTTCAGAAAATCACCTTCAAAAGCCCTGTGTGAGATCACCATGATTGTCACAGATGAATATTTATTAAATGTCTACTGGGCTCTTGACATTATACCAGGTTTTTCAGGGATTTTGCTGAAGGCAGACAATAAGAGAGAGAAGCCTGATATAACTATAATTATATATGCATGTGAATAAGAAAATTATTGCATAATTGGATTACATCTCTTGCAGTAAACACATACATGCCAATAATGCATGTGCACGTGGTAGAAATACAGTATAGAAAAAGAGGTATAGGCGAAGCCATTTCTGTATTGTCTTATACTTACATAAATCTTCAAGTTACTAGGCTACCTAAACCAAAAAAAAAAATAAATAAATAACAGCAGCAAATGATTAAGAATAATCTTATATGTTTATGTCATTATACACTGTCTTATTTAGCAGTAGAACCGAATGTAGAAATGCTCAAAGAATAAAAGGGCTTAAAGAGGATATGAGTCAAAAATAAGATATTTGTAAAGCCCTTGGCAATGAAAGGATGTAGCAAGAATGTCATGGTAAAGAGGATATAGATGGGACAAAGAGAAAGATCTGGATGCAGAATCGCCATGCATAGTATAGGAGTCAAAGTGAGAAAATCATGTTCATCTAAATGAAGTACATAAAATATGAACTCCACAAATTTAAAATGAATAATCTGTGAAATAAAAGCTTGAGAAAATGAATAAATGAAAGAAAAGAAGTATAATTTATTCAATCAATCACTCGTCACATCCATTATATATTTCTTTCTGACAGGTGCACCAGGGGCTATGTGAAGAATAAAAGTTTTGTAAGAAAATTCTTGGATAAAGAACTTAGTACTAACTTGAAAGGTCTACCATTGCTCAACATATAGAAATGCAAGGGAAACGAAACGTCATTGTTTTGGGTGAATACCTGTGCGTCTGTGAAACTAAAGAAATTTTTCCATACCTGAAAAATGCAAACATTAAAAGTAGAGTGGTGAGCGTGGGGGTTATGTTGACTACCTTGGGAAAGAAGGTGAAGGGGCGTTCTGGCCCATGGATATAAGCTGAATCTCCAGCTAAGACTGGAATTCAAGATTTGGATCAGAAGAGTTGTGACTGAATCTGTAGCCTTAAACATCCATTTTTAGAGTCTGCTCTCCAGCTAGCACAAGCCAAAAGAATGATTTTTTTTTCCCCTCAGCCTGGACTTTGTGACTAAATAGGAAGAGAGACAACTTCCCCCCAGAATTTCTAATCACCATAGGCATGCTGTTTAGGAGATTTGAGGTTTACATGTGCACTCCTGCCTGGCGTATCTGCTGAGAACTAACATGAAGAGAGAGAGAGAGAGTACTCGCGCCCCTGGCACAGTCTACAGAACTAAGATGACAACTGCTGTAAGTGTGCGTCCTAATTCAGGCTCCACTACACTCTGTCAGAAAATACACCGTTTAGTATGGCTTTAATTTCTACAAGCCAGAAAACAGGCAAGGAGATAGCTGAAGTAGACAGCCCCTAGTGCACAGCAGAACTAGCCTCTAAATAAAGACAACTGAAAGAGAATATAAACAGGTAAGTATACAAATAACTTTTAAACGTTAAAAGTTAGACACTGGCTTAAGCTGAAAATTATAGCAGCAATGACTACATTGAAAACTGGAATGTAATTCTAAGGAAATTATCCCGAAGGCAGTACAGAGTCCCAGAGAAGGACTATGAAGCAGAGTGGGGCAGGCATCTGATAGAGGCTCCAGAGGGAAACTGTGGAGGAATGAAGGAGGCTGTTTAATGATCAAGTGGCTGAGCGGTCCCCTGACAGCTCCTGTTGCCTTGGTTTGGTTTGGTTTGGTTTGGTTTGGTTTGGTTTGGTCTTTTCCTCTGTGTTTATGTGTGTTCTGTGTGGGTGTCTCTGAACATGTGCATATATACATGAAGAAGCCAGAGGCTGACATCCAGTTCCACAATTGCTCTTGACCTTTTATTTTCAAGACAGGGCCTCTTACTAAACCCAGAGCCAATCGATTCAGGTGGCCAACGTCCAAGGATCAGACTGCGTCTACCCTAACCTCACCCCAAAGATTACAGACACGTTCTATCATGTCCAACTTTATATGTGGTTGCTGAGTATACGAATACAGGTGTTCATTCTCATGTTGACAAGTCCTCGACTCACTGAGCAATCTTAGCCCCAGCCTCAGCCTCAGCCCCAGCCCCACAAAGTTTATCAATACCTTAATATTTAGAGTGAATTACTTTTAACTCTAACCTCCCCAATCCCTGGTTAATACATGGCTCTGCCTAACTTATTTCTCAAGAATAAAGACATTTTCATAACAAATTTATTTATAGTCTGTGTGAGAATAACTGAAGAATCTACTTCAGGTACTGGAAATAAAAGCATTGTGCTCAGGTGGGAAAGCCAGCTGCAGAGGGCCACAAGAAGGATGGTTCTGTATAGCAACCTCAGAATGATAAAATTACAGCAAACATTAGTGATTTCCTGGGATCAAGGATGAGAGGAGAAGGAAAAGAAAGGTTGGAGTGACAATTAATGGATAATGTAAGAAGGAAATGTGTAATGATGAAACATTCTGTGTCTTAATTACAGGGGAGTATTTATGCTAAATTTTATGGAGTTGGTGATAAAATGGTATATATTCAGGGATTTCAATGAATTTCTTCAAGAAGGTGATTGTTTTAAATTTTATAAATGAAATTTTGCATAGGCCACAAGAAAAAGATGTATTAAAGTTAGAGCCACTAACTACATAAATACATTGAAAGATAAAACATTTCTAACTGAGTATAAAGAGGCTATTGATGAAGAAAAAAATTGATGGAGCTCTAAAAAGAGAGAGAGAGAAATCTGCCAACCTATTTGGAATTTACTTTTCACATCTCAGTGAATTTTGGAGAGAGATGGGGAATATGCTGGAGGGCGAGAGCAGGGGATGGATATGACCAAGATATATTGAATACATGTATGAAAATTCCAAAAAAGAAAAAAAATTTAAGCAAAAAGAAAGAAAAAGGATTGTTGTTATATCAAAATGAGTATTGTGAGTGGTGTATCACTGGTCCAACGTCCAGGAATAAAGCAAAGATATTTCAAGAAAAAAATATTACTGCCTATATTTCCAAAATTTGACTTTTCTGTAAAATATAGAAGTAAAACAATAAAAATTGTATTAATAATGGATTTATTAAATGGGATGTTAGGTTGCATAAAATTGATACTATTTTTAAAATATTTTTTTCTGAGACTATACTATCATTATATATTACTCCTATTTCCTTCATCCAATCCTCCCATGTACTCCTCCTTCCTTTCTTTCAAATTTGTGGTCTCTCTTTTCATTATTGCTGCCACATAGATAAGACACATACACACACATACACATATACACACACATATGTATATTCTTATATATACTCCTACATAAATACATAAATCACCCTGTCCAGTGTGTATGATGTTACTTGTCTGTATGGTTTCAGGGCTCACCGTTTAGTGTTGGATAACCAATTGGTGTGCTCTTCCCTGGGGAAGACTGTTTCTCCAGCTCTCAGCTTTCTTTAGTTTCCTATAGTTCTTTGTGTAAGTCTGAGGTCTAGTGGGCTTTCTTAGTCTACTTTAGCAGGTCTATTGTTGTCTTTGTTCAGCTCATGCCTAGTAGCTAAAATACCTCTCTAGTAACCAGCAGCTCTCTTCTTGAACTTAACAAGAGGGGAAACCATGCCTGGTACTGGAAACCTAGCCAAGTACCCAGGACTAGTGGAGTCATGGATCTTGGAGGAGAAGCAGCACCACCACTTCGCTCAGCGAGCATAATCCCTGACTACATTTTAAACATTTGTCCTTCTGTCCTTATACACACAGATCAATGTAGTCCTCACTCCTCATTAGGCTATCTTTTTTGCAAGAGACCATTACAGAAAACAAGAGCCAATCAACACGCAGAGTGGTAGAACCCAGTCCCAGTGGACACATCTCCAAGACAACCCCTGCAGCGCAAACTCAGGGATCCCTGTGGCAGCAAGCAGCTAAAAGACTGTAAAAGCCAGGGGCTCGGGGAGGTTGCTGTGAGATTCAGACTTCTAGCATTGTCAAAACTGATACTATTTTAACCAAGACTATCCAGTTATCCACAGAATAAATCTTCAAGGAAAAGATTTCTACTGATAAATCTGATTATTGTAATTAAACACAATAATAAAGTCAAGCTAGGTACCTTACATATATTTTAAACACATTCCTCTTTTATTCCACAATATTTAATATAAGCAGTTTTAAAAAAATTAAAATCTACATGGGCCAGGTGTGGTAGTGCACGCCTGTAATCCCAGCACTTGGAGAAGCAGAGGCAGGCAGATCTCTGTAAGTTTAAGGCTAGCCTGGTCTACAAAGCGAGTCCAGTACAGCCAAAGGATACACAGAGAAACCCTGTCTTGAAAAACCAACCCCCCAAATTAAAACCTACTTTGTCATGCTAACAGAAGAAAAATGATTTTAAAAAACATACCAGAAGGGAGCATAGTAAAAGTCATAAGTACAAAAAAAATGATAGAAAGATATTCAAATATGAAGAATTTTCAGTTCAGTTGATAAAATGTCACCTGATCTTTCATATAGGAATACACACCCACACAAATAACATATAAGTAAAGTTATATGTTATATAACTTATAAATATAAATGTGTATATATATATATATATATATATATTACTCTAATTTTACCAGGTTAAAAAATAATACTAAATTTAAAAAAAAAAAAACAAGTTCTCCTTACAAGGGGTGTGCTCATAATACTAGGATGAAGATTTAGAAATTAAAATACTTTGAGGCAAATGCTAATAATAAAATTAATATATGTTGATATTAAATCCAATATTATTGAAGAAAAAAGCTTTATTAAAGAAAAGTGATACTACAAATTATAAAATGAAACTTTCTAAAAGTTACACACAAGAAAACGTACATGTACTTGTTAACAAAGCCTTAAACTAATACAGCAAGAATTGGCAGCACTAATTGACTAATTGACAGCACAGAGTAAAATGACAGTTCTGCTGTCCTAATAAGGAAATCAAACCCTTGCCTAAAGAACTGATCAAGAATACAAATGATTGCAAAAAGTAAAAGGATTTGAACAAAATACTTTTTACCATGTGGTCTTATAGATAGGTGTGGCAAAGTTAATCCTGCAGTTAATAGACGTGCTTTGAAATAAATGTATGGCATTTATGTGAACTAATATTTATGGTATATGCCAGGACACAAAGAGGATCTCAACAAATGTTTCTAAAGGGGAATTTTCATATTAACTTTTGACCACAATGTAGTAAAATTAGGAATCAAAACAAATGATGACCCCCCCCCCGAAACATCCTTAGACATGGAAATTTTCAAAACAGTCTTCTAAATTCATATGCAAAAATAAAATTGTAGTAGAATTTGAAAAATACTTAAAATAGAACAAAATTAATATATAATTTCAAAGCTTATGAGGTGAAGAAGCTATTGTGGTATCAGAAACTCTGACATGAACTCAGTGGCTGGTCTCTGATCACCTTCCCCTGGGGGTTGCGGCCTTACCAGGCCACAGAGGAAGATGTTGCAGCCAGCCTTGATGAGACCTGATAGGCTAGGGTCAGATAGAAGGGAAGGAGGTCCTTCCCTATCAGGGGACTAGGGAACAGGCATAGAGGGAGAAGAGGTAGGGTGTGTGGGACTGGGAGGAGACAAGGGAAGGGGCTGCAGCAAGGATACGAACTGAATAAATTGTAATAAATAAATATATAATTAAAATAAAATTTAAAAGACTCCCTGTGCTCTGCCCAAAGTTTGGCCAAAAGTCTCAGCATCTGTTTCAATCCCCTGTTGGGTGAATCCTTTCAGAGGACCCTCTTATTAGGCTCCCATCCTGTTTCCTCTCTTCTACCGCTTCTGCTGTCTATCCTGTTTGCATTCTGAATGAGATTTAAGCCTCCTCCCTAGGGTCCTCCTTAGTGTTCAGCTTCTTTGGGTCTGTAGATGGCTATCCTATATCATATGGCTAATATCCGCTATCTGAGCCCATGGGATCCTGCAGAGACTGATGCACCAATGGAGGACCATGCATGGAGCAGACCTAGACCCCCTGCTCAGATGTGGCTGATTGGCAGCTCAGTCTCCATGTGGATCTCTGAGTGAGGGGAGCAAGGGCTGCCTCTATCATGAACTCAGTTGACTGCTCTCTGATCACTTGCCCCTGATGATGCAGCCTTGCCAGGCCACAGAGAAAGAGGATCCAGGCAGTCCTGGTGAGACTTAACAAGCTACGGGCAGATAGTGGAGAACTCCCCCTTTCAGTAGACTAGGGGAGGGGGATGAGGGGAAGAGGGAAGGAGGGTGGGACTGGAAGAGTTGAAAGAGGGGGCTTCAATCATAATATATAATTAATAAATTGTGAAGAAAATTAAAAAAATCGTATTAGAAGGCTACTCTCTAAATCATTAATACAATAGACAAACATGAAGCAAAACTTGTAGAAAGAAATCCACAATTAGTAATGATGAAGGAGAAGGGAGCCACCTATAATTAATGATTTTAAAATGTAAGAAAATAGAATTTACCTAGCTCAGTTTTCCCAGGAACCTGTTATCTGAATGTCGATTGTGTTTATCAAGCACGATTTTGTGAGTAAATTTCATTGAGCTGGAAGACTAGAAATAAGATTCCAACCAGATAGAAATGATAACTTTAAACTTCTCAAAGAGCAGTAACCGGAGCTATGCCTGCAGAGTTGTTCCAGGGAACATCAGGGACTTCTCCATACACCCAGTATGATTTTGTTCCCGCACATCTGAGATTAGCTCCTTAGTAGTTATGATCAGGTACACACCATTGGATGACTACTCCTACTCAAGAGAAATGTCTGCTATTGCTACGTCAACGTGCTCTGTAGCGATGTGTCCTGACCTTTATGCCACATATGCCTAGAATAGTTACATGAATCTAATTGTTGAGCTAAAGAGCATCCTTGGTGGGCATAATTACTTTATGCCAATGAATTGAACACCTCAGCTGGGACAATTGCCTAGGAAAATAAAAGTTTTTCAAATGTGTTCAAGAATAATTAGAAAACCAGGCCAACCAGGGCTACATAACAAGAGCTTGTCTCAAAAAATCAACAAAACCATACTCTACTTATATACCCATAAATTTAATTTTTTTTCCTTTTCTTTGGAAGACAGTATTGTTTTTATTATTTTCTCATTGCTACAGCAACCAAAATCAATCAATCAAACAAACAACAAAAAAAACAACTGATAAAAAGCAAAGGGTTTGTTTTGGCTCACGCTTCCAAAGGGTGCTGTCAGTCATGGTAGGGAAGGCATGCGGCAGGAGCTAGAAGAGGCTGCTCCCTTTGTGTCTGTGGACAGGAGGTAGGGAGCAGTGGCGCTCAGTTCATTATCTCCCTTTCATTCAGTCCAGGGAATGGTACCATCAAAATCACGATGGGTCTTCCACTACAATTAACCTAACCTAGAAAACTGCTCACTGACATGCCCAGAGACTTATCTCTTTGGTCTAGGTCCAGTCAAGTTGACAATATTAGCCATCCCAAGCATAGGCGATAAAAAATGTAGTCTGGGACTGAGAATCACTTTGGTGCCACATCCAGAGGGGAAAAAAAATGCTTGCACCCTACAGTAGGGTGAAGATATTTTAAGCCATTACACTAAAGACATTCTCGTATATGTGTGGAAAGACATGTGGGAGAGTTAGGTTCATTGTTGTAGGAATTGGTGATTGCAAACAAATATTCATGGACGAGAGAACTGACAAGTCCCCTATGACTGGTTAGCACCACAGGATATTACGTGGTTGGTTAATGAGTGAACTGCGTTTTACATCAATGTGAGTATGCCATAAACAACGTAGAGCAAAGCAAACTGGTAACAAAAGATGGCAAAGTGTAAATGTGGAGTCGTTAATGTTAAGTTGTCACTGCACATGTGTTAATGAAGTAGAAAAACGTATGTCAAGGGTAGCATAGTAAGTACCTGTGCTGGGCGAAGGGGTTGGGTTCAGTACATGGTTTCATATCCCCGATTCCTTCAGTGTTTTGTTTCTTAAGTTGGGAGATAGTTAACTGTTTTTTTTAAAGCATTGACATTTTATCAAGGGAAGATACCTAAGGTATAATGCCATTTTAAAAATGGTTGCACTACAGTGAAGGCCCTAGGGTAACAAATCATTATAATAGAGACACCACATGATCACTGTAGGAATAGAGAGCAAATACTGTGTAGTTCCAGGCCGGTACATGATGAGTTCTCTTCCAAGCTGACAAAAGAAATTTTCACAGAGAACCCTGTGTGCAGGGTTCTAAGTTGTTCTTTCTTACTTATGCCGTACTTAATGAAATCCCCATGGTGTGTCTTTAAAGAGAATGGTTAAAAAGCCAGAGTGGGCTTAAGGCAGGCCAAGTAGATTGAAATGAGCAATGGATTTGCGAAGCAAATAGGAGACAGACTATACAGGTAAAAGATTAAATAGGTCTGTAATGTCAGGCGTAGCAAATTAATCTTATTCTTTAGGTCGCTCTTTCCCTTATTTTTTCATTTTAATTGGGTACATTTGCATTACAACTCAAAACTATGGGGAGAATTGTCACAAAAGGTCATGTTGCCTTTGACAAACATTGTTTCAAGGAAATGAAGAGCAGTTGCCTCAGTGTAAGTAACCATGTGTGATGAAAATGCATCCCTATGCACGTATGTTGTGTGTGTTAGAAGTGATAACCTATGTGGATAAGCGCAGCAACTTGAGTTTGGGGCAAGAGGATCACGAGTTCAAGACTGGAAGATTAGCCCAAGCAACAGAGAGCCTGTCTCAAAAGAAAAGAGGGTATGCATATAAATTAGCTTTCCGATTCAAGTATGACAATGTAGCTGAAAAGATTTCAGATGTAGGAGGGCCCCGGATGAAACCTCACATTAAGCTAGACACATCCATTTTGGCCATAACAGAAACACTTAGAAGAGAATTGTGGAGGGAAAGCATTTGGGTTCAGAAATCCTCGATTACCAAGAGTTGGAACCTCCAAAACAGTGGGAGATGATGATGTCTGGGCTTTATCCCAAAGTACCTGAATTCTCATGACACATTAAGAAGGGAGAGATTGTACACCAGGTTTGAAGTTAGTGGTTGGAAATTGCATTACGAAGTTACCAATATTTAAATACTGAAGGAATCAACATGTTTAACCAAGGTACTTATGTTCCAAATATGAGGGACTGTTGTAACTTAGAACAAGTAATCTGCGAATTAGTGGTGTCAGCAGTTAGACAGGAACTAAAGAGACACCAGCGCTCACTGGCTATAAGTGTAACGCGAACGAGCATGGCGCCATGGTGTTTGAAAATGCCCTGAGTGCTGCCTGTTTTCCAACTCATTATGAAAATGAAAGTTAACCGTATTGCTGAGAAGGGAGAGAATGATCATGGCATCGGTTACAGAACTGCTGTCTGAAGTGGTTAGTGAGGGCAGATGTCATAACAGGCAGGATGCTGGCGGACTGGTTTTTAATACCGCAGTCAATTAAAGAAAAACAATGGAGGACAGGGAGATGCTGAAAAGAAGCCTCACCTGTAGTAGACGAGATGAAACACTTCATTCAGAGAGCTACAACCAATTTATAATCAACTGAATTTTGTTTCAGGGTGATTGGCGTATTGAAATTGCTACAGATTCTTTCTACCTTGGTTTTTGTTACATTTTTATTTCTAGTTCTTAGTGCCCCTAGGCGATCACTTAATTTTTTTCTTTTTTTTTTTTTCTTTTTTTTTTTTTTTTGGAGCTAAATGTAGATTCACAGACAACAGTGAGAAACAACGTGAAGAGATTTCTGTGTTCGTTTTTATCCAGTTTCCGCCGGTGTTAATGTCCCAGAGAGCTGCCGTACAGATCACAGCCTGGATCCTGACATTGAAGCAGTCACGGTGCCTACTAAACAGGTACGTTACCAAGGATTCCTGGGTTACTGTGTGTGTGTGTGTGTGTGTGTGTGTGTGTGTGTGTGTGTGTGTGT
>NW_026596034.1:25235454-25287763 GCF_907164565.1 Psammomys obesus
TGTGTGTGTGTGTGTGTGTGTGTGTGTGTGTGTGTGTGTGTGTGTGTATTCACTCAGGCCTGTAAATGTGGGAGCACATGCCCTGGCTCAAGCAGAGGTTAGAGGAAACCCTCAGGTTCAGTTGTTTGCCTGCCATTTTGTTTGGGGCAGAGTGTCTTGGTTGTTTTTCTGCTGGAACACTAAGGACCAAGCAGAAGATTTTCCAGGGATTCTCTGGTCTGTGTCCTCCAGCTCTGTGGACAAACACCGCGATTGAATGTACTCACATTGTGCTGGTTCTGGGGATAAAAAATACAAATGAATAAGCAAACAAACAAACAAACAAACTCGGGCCTTGTGAATAAATAAATAAACTCGGGCCTTCAACTTACATGGCACGTGCTTTGAGCCACTGAGCCATCTCCCTGGCCCCATCTTGTCTTTTGAGCCATACTTGCTCCCAACCTGTCCCTATTCAATTTAGCCATGAAATGACTCTTTAGTCTTTCGTTTCAATAGTTGCTGCCAGGTCAAGAGTGGCATATGTCACACGATATATATTCTCTGGGGCCTAGGCTTTTGTCATGGCTTTGAGTCTGTATGGTTCTCTAGAGAGTCATCCAGTTTTTGTGTACGTCAGCAGACCCTCCTGTTCTGTTGGTGGGTATCGTTCCATGCTGGGACTGCGAAAGTTGGAATACTTGCCCATGAAGGCTATCTTGGGTATTTCACTTATTCGTGAGTAAATGCATTTCCCATGGATGCCAAAGCAGATGACCACAAATGAGAGTTTACGACGACAGAATCGTATTCTCACTGTCTGTAGAGGCCCACGGTATAAATGCAGGAGGTTCACGCTAGGACAGAGGGCTGAAATGACAAGCCATTCTTTGCTCCATCCATTTTGCAGCCACATCACTCCAGCCTCAGCCTCTGTCCCTTACATCAAACGTCTCTGTATGTCTCTGAGAAGGACACCTGCCTGCATCGTGATTCATGATACACTTGAATAACCCAGCACAATCTTCTAATCCCAAAGTTCTTGATTATGTACGCAAATAACTATTTTCCAAATAAAGTAACATTCATAGTTTCCAAAGACTAGGATTTGAAAGTACGTCTTTGGGAGCCACGACTGGATGCACTACACTACTGTGAAACACTTGTGTCTGTATCCTTTGTTGTTTGAAAATCTCTATTTCGTTGCAGTAGATGCCCTGGAGTGTAACTGCTTGGTTGGATTTCATGTACAGTTTTTCTTTTCTTTTCTTTCCCTCCCCTGCCTTTTTAAAGAAAACGTTGGTCTTCTTAAAATTACTGTGCTGTTTCATCATTTAACAGCTATGTATGTTGACTGATGTATGGTCAGTCCAGTTTCTGTGTATCCCAAGCAGGATTTGTCGAGATTTTTCGTTTTAGACATTGTGATAGGAGGTTAGCTACGGCTTGCTGTGGTTTTAACGTGCATTCCCCAATGCTGTTGAATGAGGATGCCAGCCATCTTTGTGTGTGTCTAGCCACGGTCTGAGCATCTTCTTTGGTGAGATGTCTGTATTTGTAGTTCATGTTCAGTGGACTTGTATGCTGTTTCACTGTTGGCTATCAGTTACATAAAGTTTAAGCAGTAGTCCTTTAGCACAAGTTCTGTCTTTCTAGCTTACCTTTTCTTTCTTTTTTTTTTTTTCTTTTTTTTTTTTTTTCTTCATTTTCTTGGCCTGGTTATTTTCAAACCAAAGGTTTTATTTTTCAAATGACCTAGAAAAACATTTATTTTTTCTTTTCATATATCATGGTTTTTGTATCAAGCCCAAGGACTCGTTGCCTAACCCTACCTCTGGAAGATTTTCCTGAACACCTTTTTTTTCCTATAATTAAATAAAAAGTAATTTTACATTTTCACTGATTTTATAACTTGTTACTAAATTGATTTTTTACATATGCTATGGCACTTAGATTATGGTTCTTCATTATTGCATTTAGATGTCTAATCTGTCTAGCATCGTCTGCTGAAAAGCCATTGTTTCCTCAATTTCCATGTTCAGATCTTAGAAGGAAAACAGTTAGCCTGTGACAGTTAAGTGTCGCGTGAGCTGTGTTTTCAATAGGTCCTCTTTATTAAGTTGAGAAAGCTTTCCTTTGCTCCTATGAGGATTTTGTCTTGGTTGCTTGTTGATCATTTTTGATGCTTTCTTTCTATCAGTTGCTAGGATCATATGACCTAGCTTGTTAATAATGGTGAAAAATACTGATCGATTTTCTAATATTTAATAAGCTTCACGCCCCTATAGCAAGTCCAACTTTTATATTCTTTTTCTGTTGATTTATATTTGCTAATTTGTTATTCATCTTGCCTCTACTTTTAAAAGAAATATTGGTTTATAATATCCTTCCTTCCTTTATTGTGTTTTTCCCCCTTTTTTTTCTAATTTTTGTTGGGGTTAGTGTCAACATACTGCTGGATTCATAGAATGAACCAGGAAATGTTCATCTTCTATATTCTAAAATAATAGAGATTGATATAATTCTCATTTAAACTTCTGATAAATCTCTCCAATAAATCAGTCTGGCCTGGTGATTCCCTCTATGGTACTTTTCAGTCACAGATGCAATTGCTTTAATACTTCTAGAGCTATTCAAATGACCTGTTGCCTTCTGAGTGAGTTATGCTACTTTGGGATTTTGATTGTTTGTAAGAACTGGTCTGTTTTATCTAAGTCATCAGACTTGCAATATGTAGAGTTATTTAGAACCCTCTCACATTGTTCTTTTGATTTATTTGTGGATAAATCAATTTTTCCGTTTTTTTCTAATACCACTAATTGCTAGAGATGTGTCGATTTTATTAATGTTTAAAAGAAGAAAGAGGTCCTTTGCTAGGATGTTGGTACGGATCTGCAGTCCTGCCTGCTGAGGTGGCTGAGGGAGGAGGATCCCAAACTCAGGGCTACCTTAGGCAATGCAGGGACGCACTATGTCCACACAGAAAACAAGCCAGATCTTCATTGTACTAATTTTTGTGAACTATTTCAGTATTTTCAACTTCAGCAAATTACGCCCACTCTATCATTTTTCTCATTCTGCTTTCTTCAGATTTATTTTGCTCTTCTCTTTCAAAGTTCCTGAAAGTAGAACTTAAAGTGACTCAAGACTTCTTTTCTAATGCACATAATTAGTGCTATAAATCGATGGTCTGCCAGGTGTTGCCTTGGAGGAAAATGAAGGTTTGAGGAATTCCACTTATGACAATAAAGACCGTAAATATAGAGGAATAAATCAAGAGGGGGAAATGCATGATCTTTACAGACTAAATGATGAGCCTTAATGCAAGCTGTAAAAGATCTGAGTAAATGGACAGAAGAACTGTGTTAACCGGAAGAAACAATATCATGATGCAGCAGTTAGCTCCCCTCCAACCAGCCCGAATCATTGTAGCGAGAGTCACATATCTCGTGGCTTCAAGACTTGGGCTGGTGAGGTGGCCCCAGGGACAAGGGAACCTGCCGCCAAACCTGACCCACCTGAGTGTGATCTTCAGTGCTCACAGTGTAGAAGAAAACCACTCCTACAAGTTTTCCTCTGACCTCTACATGCATGCCATGGTGCGCGCGCACATGCAAACACACACACACACACACACACACACACACTAAATAAAATAAATGTTTAAAAATTATATTTTTTGAAGATACTATTTCACTCTCATCAATTTAACACAAATTGAGTGGAAAATATTTATCAACACGTATATAAGAAAATAACCTATTCTCAAAATCTACATGTGATTACTATAGCTACAGTTACTGGGATGGTTGTAGTAATTGCTTTTCTAGCTATTCAGTTTGATAATACTTAGAAGAGTTGAACGTGTTCATATATGCTTTGTACACTCTCATATATGTACAAAAAGTGAAAAATTAATGTTTGTGGCTATATTGTAAATAACTGTGAAAGCTGAACAAGCATAATTGTCCAGTGATAA
Source organism: Psammomys obesus (assembly GCF_907164565.1). Taxonomy (NCBI): domain Eukaryota; kingdom Metazoa; phylum Chordata; class Mammalia; order Rodentia; family Muridae; genus Psammomys; species Psammomys obesus. The sequence continues at coordinate 25,239,413 of NW_026596034.1, forward strand.
GAAAATGGATGAGTAAGTTTGAGGCTACTCATTCAGCAAAACACGAAAGTATTTAAGACAATGAACCATACCTAAACATATCATTAGGAATAAAACTCTAAAACATACTCTTGGACATGAAAAATTATTACAGAATTTCACAGTGTGATGCAATAATAAAATTCTCAAACTTTCAGAGCATGCGTGGGGATAGTGGATATCAAATCCAGGGTGCAGTTTGTATTTCAGGAAACAAGAAAGCAATGCAATTAGGAAGGATTTCCCGCAAAGATTAAGTGGTAACTGTGACATTTACTTCTTAGAAGCCTATCTGATAGATTTTTTAAATTGCCAGGGCTTTCTGTGCCAACAGAATCAACCAATAGAGAAGAGCTTTCAGTCAGCAATTATCATACTTAATTAAACCCTCATAGATCATTTTATCACCAGAAGATAAATTTATGTTAGGCGAGATAAGCACTGTACAGACAGATAAGGTAACGGGCTCCAAGAAGGCCTGGGTTTGAACAGATTTGCTCTTTTATAATGCATGGGCAGAATAACTTTGTTTCTGGGGGAAAAGACTATTCTATTTGGAAGGCAGCAACTCTCAAAAGCACCTGAAAGAAAGGCATGTTTAACACAGTCCAGAGGCAAGGACACCAATAGACTGAAGTTGTGTGGAGGAGAGAAGAGATAGTAGGGAAAGAAAACAAAAGGCAGGAGTGAAGAGAGTTTAAGCCAATAGAGCCAAGCGTTGCCTCTGACTTTGATTGAGACAGGAAGCTTCTGAACTATTTTGATCAGAAGAAGGATCTAATTTTACTTATGTTTTAAAAGAACCACTTTGACTGCAGAGATGAGATACCCATTAGCCATTCCTTCTTTACAATCTGGGGACTAAAAAAAAATTAATAACTCTGGACTAATTAGTCATATGTTCATCTGTTTGCTTCTCACTGAACACAATTAAATATAATCATATCTCCAATTCACTAATGAAGAAAACTGAAACAAGAAAAGTGAAGTAAACTGCCCAAGGCCACACAGGAATTTATCTGAGGAATCCTGGGTTCAAATCTAGGCAGTGAACCTTCTTACACCCACTCGTGCTCTGCTGTCTCTTACACTGCAGGTGGTATTTTGAAGGACGTGTGGAAATTGATATGAGTGTGTGCATCTTTAGAGTATGAAATTATATTAAGTACTAGAAAACCGTGAAGTGCAAAGAACAGAAATGCAATAGAAACAAGTTACATAAGCAACGTTAGAGTTAAATGATAGAACTCATGGTGGGTTATTGACTTGAGGGGCAAAATGGCTTGTAAAAGATGTCTGAAGAGGTCGTTCTTTTTTCTAAATCAAAGGAAACTGAAATGCTCAACGATACAAAAGAGTTAACAGCCATGTGCCAGCATTTAGACTGGGTGAGAGGTCATTGTTCCCAGGTACAATAAGATGCAAGTAAAATCAGGCATCAAAAAGAACTTCAAGTTTGTTTTTGTTTGTTTGTTTGTGTTTTTTTCTGTTTGTTTTTTTTTGTTGTTGTTGTTGTTGTTCCAGAGAAAACTGACGTGCCGACAAGCCACTGTGTTATCAAAATGTCTACCTTAGTAATTCTTTGCCAGTTTCCTGAACTGGGCGTCACAGATCGGTTCCATTTGGAAGGAAGATATTTCTGCTTGTGGTTTGAGACACCTCCTTTCCTGTTCAGTATGTAAACTGAGTCATCCATTTTGGAATTATTGTGTCACATTTTCCAACTTTCATTCCCCTCAAGAAGCAGTAGTCAGGAGAAACACAAGTGATGAACATCAGTGGCAGAGTTGTGCGGTCACAAAAATCAATAAGCCACAGGATGCTTCAACAGATTCTTAAACAGTTTTTAAAAAGTGCGAGGACAGTCGGTGGAATCCACATAAGAGCGACTGTCTAAAACTGGCACTCAGACTGCAAGGACTCAGCTTGTAATTAAAGCTCCTCGTCCTGTTTTAGCACCTTCTTTCACACATGCATCTTGAGGTAAACCACAACCTTGACCACATCTGAATATTTCACAACATTAATGTGTCGCAAGCAACATTGCAGTTTCGTAGAGATGCTGTCTTCTATGGAAACTGTGACTGCAGCAATGTTAAACAGCCTGGCGTCCAGATTAAGGAAAGCCTCCAGGCTTAGATGATAAGACGTCAAACTAGCTCATTCTGATACTTCCGCCCTCTCACGATGACATAAAGCATCACAGCCTCAAAAAGAACTGGTTAGGATACGAATTTTGAATTTTTATGAAAGTTCTTTCTTGCGACTGGCTTGTTTTTTTTTTCAGTTTATTTTAATATCTTTCATATTTTATTACATAACTGCAAGTGATAAACATTTATTGCGTGTCAGCTCTTTAAATGACCCCTTAGTTGAACAGATATGGCTTGTTCTCTGTGAATCCTAGGTTAGCTAAATGAAAGAGAAAACTGGGGGATCTTGACAGTGCTGACAGTTCAGCATGCTTCCTATTTTTATTACTTCCACCCAGCTTTTATCTATGAACAGCTGATGGAGTTAGCTTAGATAGAGGCTTAGAATAAAAGCAAGCTTTCACAAACACAACTTAAAATCTGAGAAGTTCCACATTGTTTTAGGAATGAGGTGCAGATCATAAGACAGACATCAGGCATGAAACAGGGAACTTTTTGAGGCGAGCAACATAAGAAAGACTTTTTTAATTAATTTTTATTTTTTAATATTAATCACAGATTATTTACATTGTATCCCAGCTATAGCCCCCTCTCTCAGTCCCTCCCAATCTCACCCTCCCTCCCTCATCTCTTTCCTGTCCCTTTCCAAGACCACAGGTAGGGGAAGTCCTCCTTCCCTTCCATCTGACCCTAGCTTATCAGGTATCTTTAGGGCTGGCTGCAATGTCCTCCTCTGTGGTCTAGCAAGGCTCTTCCTCCCTCAGCGGGCAGGGAGAGGTAAATGAGCCAGTCATGGAGTTCATGTCAGAAATAGTTACTGTTCCCCTTACTAGGGAAACCCACTTGGATACTGAGCTACTACCATGGGCTACATCTGAGCAGGGGTTCTAGCTTATATCCATACATGGTCCTTGGCTGAAAAAACAGTCTCATAGAGGACCCCCGTGCACTGATATATTTTGTTCTTGTGGAGCTCCTGTCCTCTCCCAGTCATACTAACTCCCCCTTTTATCATATGATTCCCTGCACTCTACCGAAGGTTTGGTTATGAGTCTCAGTATCTGCTTTGATATGCTGCTAGGTAGAGTATTTCAGAGGCCCTCTGCAGTAGGCTCCTGTCCTGTTTCTTGTTTTCTCCTACTTCCCATGTCCATCCCATTTGTCTTTCTAAGTGACGATTGATCATCTTAGCCCAAGTTCTCTTGTTTATCTTCTTTAGGTGTACATATTTTAGTATATTTACCCTATCTTATAGGATTATATAAGTGAGTATATACCATGTGTGTCTTTCTGCTCCTGGGATACCTCATTCAGGATGATCTTTTCTAGATCCCACCATTTGCCTGGAAATTCCATGATTTCCTTGTTTTTAATTGCTGAGCAGTATTCCATTGTGTAAAAGTATTATAATTTCTGCATCCATTCCTCCGTTGATGGACATCTGAGTTGTTTCCAGGTTCTGGCTATTACGAATAAAGCTGCTACAAACACGGTTGAACAAATGTCCTTCTTGTAAACTTGAGCATCTTTTGGATATATGCCTAGGAATAGTATAGCTGGATCTTGAGGAAGCGCTATTCCTAGTTGTCTGAGAAAGCACCAGATTGATTTCCAAAGTGGTTGTACAAGTTTACATTCCCACCAGCAATGGAGGAGGGTTCCCAAACTCCACAACCTCTCCAGCATGAGTTGTCAATTGAGTTTTTAACCTTTGCCATTCTGACAGGTGTAAGGTGAAATCTCAGAGTCGTTTTGATTTGCATCTCTCTGATGGCTAAGGACGTTGAGCATCTCTTTAGGTGTTTCTCTGCCATTCTATATTCCTCTACAGAGAATTCTCTCTTTAGCTCCATACCCCATTTTTAATTGGATTTCTTGATTTATTGCTTTTTAGTTTCTTTAGTTCTTTATATATTCTGGATATCAGCCCTCTGTCAGATATATGGTTGGTGAAGATCCTTTCCCAGTCTGTAAGCTGTCATTTTGTTCTGATGACAATGTCTTTTGCTTTACAGAAGCTTTTCAGTTTCATGAGGTCCCGTTTATCAATTGTTGCTCTAAGAGCCTGTGCTGTTGGTGTTCTGTACAGGAAGTTGTCTCCTGTACCAATGAGTTCCAAGGTCTTCCCACTTTCTCTTCTAACCGATTTAGTGTATCTGGTTTTATGTTGAAGTCTTTGATCCACTTGGACTTTAGTTTTGTGCAGGGTGATAAATATGGATCTATTTTCATTTTTCTACATGTAGACATCCAGTTGGACCAGCACCATTTGTTGAAGATGCTGTCTTTTTTTCCATTGAATGGTTTTGGCTTCTTTGTTGAAAATCAAGTATTCATAGGTGTTTGGGTTTATTTCTGGGTCTTCTATTCAGTTATGTTGATGTACTTTTCTGCTTCTATGCCAATACCATGCCATTTTTATTACTATTGTTCTGTAGTACAGCTTGAGTTCAGGGATCTTTCAATCAGAAAACTGAAAGTGTAGCCAGCTGTATCTTCATTGTGTTTGAAACGAGCTTGCCTCTACACAGTTAATGCTTACTGCGTACTGTCTGTTGACCCAAAAAGACTTTTGTTTTACCAACTTTCCATATATATATAATTTAACAAAATGTTTAATTTCTAAATTTTATCACATTCAGATGATTTTCTTTTTATTTTTTTATTTATTACAATTTATTCATTTTGTATCCCAGCTGTAGTCACCCTCCCTCATTCTCTCTCTCCCTCTTCACCTCCCATGTCCCTACCCCAGTTCCCTTCTATCTGACCCTAGCCTATCAGGTCTCATCAGGACTGGCTGCATTGTCCTCCTCTGTAGCCTGGTAAGGCTGCTCCCCCCTCAGGGGGAGGTGATCAAAGAGCCAGCCATTGAGTTCATGTCAGAGGGAGCCCCTGTTCCCCTTACTAGGAAACCCACTTGGAGACTGAGCTACCGTGGACTACATCTGTGCAGGGGTTCTAGGTTATCTCCATGTAGGTCTTTGGTTGGAGTTTCAGTCTCAGAAAAGACTCCTGGGCCCAGATTTTTTTGTTCTGTTGGTCTCCTTGTAGAGTTCCTGTCCCTTTCAGGTCTTTCTATCTCCCCTTCTTTCATAAGATTCCCTGTACTCTGCCTAAAGTTTGGCTATGAGTCTCAGCATCTGCTTTAATACTGTGCTGGGTAGAGTCTTTCAGGGACCCTCTGTGGTAGGGTCCTGTCCTGTTCCCTGTTTTCTTCCTCTTCTGATGCCTATACCGTTTGTCTTTTTGAATGAGGATTGACTATCTTACCCAGGGTCCTCCTTCTTGCTACCAATTTTCTTAGTCCTCACAACTATAAGAGGTCATTCCAATTCTTCCCTCCACTTTACAGATAAGCAACCAAGGCATAGAGAATTGAAATCAGCTGACCACATTTCTATACACTGTGGGTACTTGTCTCAGATTCAGCACAGAGCCGGAGTGTGTGCCTCTCATCATGAAGCTAAACCAGCTCTTAACAGAGCAATCCCATGTTTTAATGTCCTAGCAAAGATGTGAAATTATTTTTTGTGTGTCCGCCCTTTGAAGTGTTAGCATCTATTATTGTTATTGGAGGTCTTTTGCATGCCATGCCCACATGTGGAGATCAGAGAACAACTTTTCAGAGTAGCCGGGTATCCCCTTCCACATAAAGGTAAATCACGTGGATGGAACAAACACAGGTCCCTAGGCTTGTTCCAAAAGTGTCTTTACCCACCGAGCCATCTCACTGACTCCCTGCACCCACCTCAGAGATGAGGACTCCTTAAAGGAAAGGATGTGGTGAGATATGGACCTATCAGACATTTAGCATTAACTCTCCAATATGGGATCCGTATTGCATTCACCAAGAAAAAGAATAAAGTTTCATTTCACACATTCAAATAAATTTCCTAACCACTACACTTCATAGTTTTAAAGATAAGAACTTTAAAATCTGTTTTTGAAATTTACCTTTTTAAAAAGCTTTGGAAAATTCTAGATAAAAATAGAAAGTTGTACTAGGTAAAATTAACACTATCAACTATGGAGTTATTTACTATAAAGAAAATATGAAAATGTGACACTTTGAGGATTACCTGCAACAAATTTAAATGCTAGCAATGGTTGTCTTTGTGGGTGGGACCGTGAATTATTTTGTACTTTCTTTCTGCTTTTCTTTATTTCCAACTTTCCCCTCGTTAACTCGTTTCCCACATTATAATAGGAGTTGCTTTTAAAGCTTCACAAACTTGAATGAAAGAATTTAATTAAAGATGAATCCCAAGGTTGATTTATAATTTTAAAAAGGGAGTGCTTATCTTACTGGATTATAGATCCATCCAGGGCAGAGAAGAAATCTTCTACTTTTTTATCATGTCCTATGATACCTATTCTTGCAGATGGCAGTAGCTTAATATGCTGTTACTAACAAAAGCCCTTACTGTAGAGTGTTAAATCCAGCTTCCTGGGAAGTGAAATTAAACCTAGAAAATTTAGAAGAGTCTTCAAAAGGTTGTATAGAGAAGTGCACACTAGGAAATAGAGAGTCATGAAACTTCTGCAGGTAGAATGTAAGAAGTGCCTGTCTAGGAGCACCCTGTTCCCTTATTATAACACTACATCTATTTGTCAAAAGGAGCTCTTAGCATCCCACCAGGCTTTCAAGAAATATAAAGAAGACAGTAAAACCAAAAAGCAATGCTGTAGGAACAGAAAAGTGCAAACTAATTTTTATGATAGTCGTTCTATTTAAAAACCAAAACAAAATTTCAGTAAATCGAACCCATTAATATACAGAAATTATCACAAATAACGATCAAGTGTGACATTCTAGAAATGGCGGAGTAGTTTAACATTTCCAAATCAATACAATGCACCATGTCAGCCAAAGGAGAGACGGAAGTCAAATGATCATCTTGCTTGATTTTTTTTTCAAATCTTCAATAAACCTTTAATACAAATTGATAGCAAAAACCAGGAATAGAAAGGAATTTTCTTAACCTGATTTAGGGTTTTTGCGAAAAGGTAGCAGAATCGAAAGCAAGGTTAGGGATAATAATCTCCCCCAGGTTACCCCCAAATCATATATGTATACATGGATACATATCTATAGGTATATGTAGATATATATAGGTATATATATATATAGGTATATATAGATATGTATACATGGATACATATCTCTATATATATATGAACTGTACTAAATGAACTCAGCATGTTGTACATACACATGCCATGCACACATACACACATGTGAGGAGGGGGAGTTGGGGCTTGAACTTTGTACCCACAGATCACTGCAATGCTCAACCCTCATCAAAGAAACTGCTTCTTGCACTAGATGATAATCAAGGCAGAAACCCCTAACTGATCAGCACCCAGAGAGTAAGAGACTGTGAAATGCTCAGCCCTAAATGGAATACCTGTATCACACCCCTCCGCTTGAGGCTCAGAGACCTCCGTGGAAGAGGGGCAGAAAAACTGTAAGAGCCAAAGGTGGTGAATGACTTCAAGGGAACAGCATTTTCTGGACACAACCAGACAGGTGCACATATGAACTCGCGGAGATTGTGACAGCGTGCAGGAAGATGTCTGCTCTTATTAAACACAAAGAAAATGCAAATCAAAATATCTAGACGAATGAAAATAGCAAGGGTTGACGGGAAAGCAGCAGCTGAGGCTATCGTGCGGGCTGCTGGGAGTGTAAATTGACTCAACAGCACTTGTAGAGAGCTGCTTGGCAGTAAACACACAACAGGGCATGTGTAACACACGCCTGCCAGTTCCACTACTCTCTACGTATGTGTTTATAAAAGACGCCTTCTACAATGTTTATGCCCTATTACTGTAAACAACGCAATGTCGTTTAACATTAATTAGGTAAATAAATTGTGCACAGTCACACAACAGAGCACTTGAAGGCATGAGCACAAACTTTTTCTGTCCAGTGCCCAGGCTGTAAAGGCGCTAGCCTTTGTGATCTGACACTCTAGCCCAGCTGCTCAGCTCCTGTTGTTAAAGCATGCAGACATCCCTGGGTAGGTGCTGGGACCACAGCCTGACAGGGCTGCCCTCCCCACCCCCAACTTTTATTTACAGATTTGATTTTGGAAAATAATTTTCACATATAGTAAAACGTTATTGTTTCAATTTTTTAAAAAGCCATTTTCAAATAGAAATATCTTATTCAGCTCACAGGCCATACGAAAAAGCAAGGGACCAGGTTTGACCCTCTGGCCATAGTTTGCTGATTCCCTGCTCTGCGTCTGTAAGAATGAATAAACTATAACCACATACATCAGCATGCATTAGTCTTACATAACTTCGAGTAAATGAAGATAGACACAAAATGTGCATATTGGATTATCCCATTTCTGTGAAGGTCAAAGGTAGGCAGAGTTACTCTGTGATGTTAGACCTGCAAGATCAAGAGCCACTCTTAATCGAGTTGCAAGCAAGTGAAAGGGGCATGGGGCTTCAGAGACACTGACAGCGCTGGCTCTTGTGGCTGCTAGTTATGCAAATGTCTGCACTAGTGAAAATTGATAGCATACATTTTTTATTGCTTCACATTTCAGTGTGTTATTTGAATAAAAACTTTATTAAAATGGAGGTTATTGATTATGTGGAGTGGAAGAGAAAAGAAAATGGGGCAATAAGAAAACATTTTTTTTTAACCTTCAAAAATGGAGAGGAAAAAAAAGAGTTGAAGCAATCAATGGTAGATACTTCTAAAGGATAACTAAGAAGCATTTTAGATGATCTCATCAATGATAATGGGGCTGAAAAGATGGCTCAGTGGCTAAGAGCACTGGCTGCTCTTCCAGAGGACCCAGGTTTGATTCCCAGCATCCACACGGTGGCTCACAGCTGTGTGTAACTCTAGTTGCAGGGGCTTCCATGACTCTTCTGGACTCTGGGTACCAGGCAAACATGGCACAAACATACACGCTGACAAAGCACTTACACATAAAATTAAAAAAAAAAAAACCCTAAAGAAAGGAAACAGAACTCCAAAAACAAAAGAAAATCTCTGAAGTTTTAACTACAGTACTTGTATGGAGTGGCTGGAATTTTTAACTCTTTTAATGACCCACAAGTTAATTCCTCTGTCTCTTAAAAATAGTGGTGTAGGTGGGTTTTACTGCTGAGGAAGTGCCCAGGGCAAAGGGGTTACTTGTTGACTCACCCAGTGTGTCCCAGCATCTCTCCCGGTCCCTGATGTCTCTAGGTTCCACAGTAGAGTCATTAGCATCTGGCCGCACTTGGGCAGCCGTAAGAAAATGGTCTTCCTATTGTTAGGCTATAGATGCGCAACTCAGTTTTTACCGCTATACCCAAAGATCATAAAAACATTTTATCGAAGAGCTGCGTACTTACAGATGCATCTTCAGGTCCTCGGGGTTGATACTCTTGTTGCCGGGGTACCTTTGGGGTGGGTGAGAACCTATTTAGGTTTCTTCTTCAGCAACCACGATTTTTAAACGGAAATATAGAAGGTCAAACAAGTTGTTTCAGAGCTAGAAACCAACAAGAATGTTTCCCTTTCATTTGTCACTGAGCTTCAGAATAAGTGAAATATAATATGTATAAACTCTGAAATATTTGCAAAATACAACAAATTTATTTCTGCTTGCTTTTATAATTTACTTTCATGGTGGCTTTACTGAGAATTGTTCTAAACTGGAATGCTTTTGTTTGAAACCTGCTCTCTCTTTCTCTCATATATATATATATATATATATATATATATATATATATATATATATACCTATTAGTGCCTCAACATCTGGAATTACCATTTTCTTTCATAGCCCAGTAAATACGGACCATTCCAAGCTGATTTCTGGAATTTTTCGATATTAAAAACAAGCATCACCACAGTTGCTGTGGCTTTGATACCTGGTGTTATTTATGGGTTTTCATAAAGGGGAGGGGTGAAAAGGGAAAATATACTACTGTCTGGCCTCTCTCTACCTTCTCCTTCTCTAGCCCCCTCTCCGCAGTGGAGTTTAATTTTAAATGATAAATGTGGAAATTAGAGACCATCGAGAAAATCCAATTTGGTGAGGAGTTTTAAAAATCCCATAATAAACGCAGAGTGAAATGTATGATTTAATGCAGGGCGCCAATGGCTGCTATTATGGGCTATTAGCAAATCGGGGCTGAGAGTGAATCTTTATCACTTGGCGAGTGCGGGTGGGTCCTGCCTTTCCCTCTGCTATTGATTTGTAGCTGCTTGTCATAATGACACTGGGAAGCAATGAATGGGAGATGTGCATTTGATAGGATTCAGGGGGTTCCCGAAGGGGGGAGAAAAATTCAGCAAGTCTTCTATCTCTTCTGCCTGATTAGATTTTTTTTTCTTCTTTTAAGAGCTTTCACATTCCAATAAAAATGCTAAATCAGCTCTGTGCCAGAATTGTTAGCGTGTAAATAGCTGGTCACAGTTAACGAAGGGAGAGAGAGATACGGCGCTACCACCGGGGCTCTGCAGGACTAGGTGGACGGAACTTGACAGAAATGGAGTTGTGGGTGCATGCAGGTGCGGCCAGATGACAGTACTAGGAAGGACTGTGAGGGCACGATGCTGTCGCGCGCTCCCCGCCTAGAAACGCACCCGCATGGCTTGTGGCATGCCTGCGTCTGTATGCCGCAGCTTGCCTACACTTCGCCTGGAAGGCGACCAAGCTTCCCGTGCGCGTGTCCGTTTTATGATAGAGGTGCTTTCTGCTTTTGTTTCGCGTGAGGCTTGAGAAGGGGCGCGTGGAAGGGGTGCACTCACGTTGATGATAAAGTAAATCGAATCCCCCCCCCCCAACTTAACTACTCAGAGCAGACATTTGCTCAAAATGTTCAGCCTAGGGAGAGCGCACTGTCTGAGGACAAAGACACTCATGAGCGGTACAACCGGGAACGGAGGAGACTTCCGTAAAGGAGACCTACGTTCGAGCTTCTCAGAATAAATTGTCTCCGGTTCCTCGGGAATGGTTGGTTGCCGTCTCAGTAGGTACAGACATCTCTTCCATTTCTAAGAGCAAGCAATTGCTTTCCTCCACGGTTCCTTGTTCTGACGAAATGCTAAGTGTCCTCGTCTTTGCATGCAAAAATGCATGCATGCAGGCAGTCCAGCGTTGGCGCTCTGGACACGTTAACATAGGCGTGGAGAGAGGAATGCGTTCGGTGAGCACAGGACACGCCTCTGTTCCCTCAGGGGATAAAGCTGCCTTCTCAGCGCGCCTCATTCCTCAGGCAAGCATGAAGGAGACTCGCTAAAAAGAGCACAGGTATCCTGTGGCAAAACCGAATACCGCGGCTAGAGGCTTGGGAAATGCCCGAGGGGGCAAGGCCTCCTTCGTCTTTCCTAGCTAAGGAAGACTACGGAAAATGTCAAAATGTAAGACCGCACGTCGGAGGAAGCCAGGCGTGAGCGCTGGCTCCCACACGGACCTTCAGAGCAAGCTTAGACTCCCTCAGGTCCTTTGCTCAAAGGCTTCGGTGGTTGCCACCCCTTCCTAGCGCTGCGAGCTTGGATACAGTTCCTTACGTCGTAATGACGACCCCCCCCCCACACACACACCCTAAGGTCATTCTTGTTGCTACTTCACAACCGTAATTTTGCTACTGTTACGAATCCTGATGTAAACATCTGACATGCACGACGCCTGATAGGCGAGCCCTCCCCCACCCCCCACCCCCCCAAAAAAGGGGTGCGACCCACAGGTTGAGAACCGCTGCTCTACTGAACTGTACCTTGAAAAATGTCCATGGGCTGTTTTATAGAAAATTGTTTTAAAGCGACAGACATGTAATCTCTCACAGGCCTAGAACACAGAAGGACTAAGGGAAGGTGTCGGCAGGCCTGTGCTTCCTCCGAGGCCCTGAGCTCCCTTTTCCTGGCTTCTGACAGATTCTGACTATTCTCGGCTTGAGGCTGCACTAGGGCAGTCTGCATTTCAGTGCAGACTAGTGCAGGCCTGTCTTCCCGCTACTCTGAGGACTGAGGCAGGAGGGTCACCAGTTCAAGACCTGCTACAGAGTTGGCTCAAAATAAAAGAGTCAACAGAAGTGGCTGGGGAGATGGCTCCATGGTGGAACGCTTGGCCTAGTGTGCTCTGGACTAGGCTCAGTCCCTAGCACTGGAAAACGAAAACAAAAGACGGGAATGGGGGGAGAGAATTAAATGCCAGTGTTCTGGTCACATCTTTGGCATACAAAAAAAAAAAAAAAGAGCTGTTCAGTGTGCTAGGTATTAGGGGAGGCGGGGAACAGAGATTGTTAGGTACATGTGCTATGGAGAATCTGCACGAGGTTAGCCATACCTACCTGGGAGGACATAGGAAAACATGCTCACTTTCAGACTTGGAGAGCAATACCCGTCAGCACAAAGCTTCGCAGGCTATGCAAACAGCTGCCACAGTTCCTACAACCCCACCCCCACCCAAGGAATACGCCAAAACTGTGATTAATTACAATGTTGCCATTTATTATGTATCATTTATTAAAAACTAATTAGAGGCAGAAAGAGGCCTTTCTCCATTTTTCAGTGGGGGGTTTGCTTTATCCCATGTAGTGATTATTGTTTGGTCTATATGTGGCTGCTTCTTACTACAGTGAATTACCTGCATTGAAGTAATAATGCCATATGTTCGCATAGCCTTTGTTCTAATGTAAAAGCATAATTAATCACTCCAAGGGTACAATGAGGCAGTAGTTTCCATATCGTATATATATTAAGGGATTTCCACTATCATCTGACCAGATGTAATGGTGTTAAAAATAGAAACCCTACAGTTTGATAATATAAAAATGTATATCTATCTGAAAACTGAAATGGATAAATATTTTATAATAGAAAAAGTGGCTGATGTTTCTAGACCTTTATTTACTAGGTTATCAGTGAAAAATTATGACATTTTTGTTGGTGCATTATATGCCGTGGTTATTTTCTCTTTTAAAATGACAGGATGACATTTTTTCCTACTATTGAAAAGTCTGTATGCTTAGAGCTTGACAAGGAAGATACATCAGCCCAACAGCATGGAGAAAAGTGGTGGAAGAAAAACAAAAGATTTTTGCACACAGACGTAGTAAGAAACTCAAGACAAAAATAGGTCATCGTTTCATGCAAATAAAAACAGAAATGAAATTATATGATAGAAGAGGGATTCGAAATACCTAAACACAATGGAATGAGTAAGTAATAAAAGTGAATAGAAGGAACCATCAAGATAACTGGAAATGCAGATGCTAAGTAGAATTTGACACACACACACACACACACATACACACACACACACACACACACGCCCTACCCCTTCGTTCATCATGTGCCCCTTAAGCTTGTATGGGGTAGCAGAAGGGCACGCTCCTTCCCAGAAGTGTTCACAGCACAGTCAAACACCTCGACACTTTGCACGCCATCACATTAACTCACCCGCAACGGACACACTGTCCTGTAACTGAGAAGCAGAATCACGGGAGACGTTGGCTTAGCCGAGCTCAGTAACAAGTTGGGGGCAGAGGCAGAGCCAGAGCCAGAGGGGTTTGCTGTTTGTGTTACTGCGTGTTGATTGCCGGTATTACAAATAGCACAGCTCAGCTTTTGTGTCTCCATTTCTCCAGCTCTTGTCCTGGGTTCGCTAGAACGCTTTCTGAATTTATGAAGCAAGTTTTTGATAGCACATGTCCTCCAGCTCTAAACGTCTCCTGATTATAGGAGCATAGAATGTGTACTTCCCCTTATTTATACACTTTACAGTTTGGATTGATGTTTTTGAACAGGCTCTTTCAAATTACCTTTTTTCTTGGATTATACTCATTACCCTTCCTTCTCCCAAAAATACAAGCAAAAAAGGGAACAGATCTAATAAATAAATGAATTCTAATTCTTGCTCTATTCGTTGTGTGTCCTTGTTACCAAAGTACATGTCAGACTGTTGGTATTTACCCATGATTTGGGACAAAATGTTTGACTTCAAGTATTAAATTAAGTGATAGAAATGCACAAATATGTATACATAGTATATAGTATGGCTACATTGCCATTAGCATGTTTTTCAACTATTTGAATATTTAGATTTATGTTCTTTGTGTGTGTGTGTGCGTGCGCACGCATGTGCATGCGTGTGTGTGTGAGACAAAGTTTCCCTGTGTAGCTTTCGCTGTCCTGGACTGGGTCTGTAGGTCAGGCTGGCCTCGAACTCACAGAGATCTATCTGCCTCTGCCTCCAGAGTGCTGGGATTATAGGCATGCAGCACCACTCCCAGCTTTGTGTTCTGTTTCTTATTTTGCAGCTCATTGTGTATAGACTCTTCCAAAAGGTGAACGCCTTTAATCCCAGCACCCTAGAAACAGAAGCAGGCAGATCTCTGTGAGTTTGAAGCCAGCCCAGTCTACATGGAGAATTCCAGGCCAACAAGGGCTGTATAGTTAGATTCTTTCAGATATGGCAAGGCAGATACTATTCTAGTTTTGGTGGCATGTGGATACAATCCAAGATACTCAGAAGGGTGAGAAGAAGGAATAATTTAAGGCTGTCAGTTATAGGCTAGCCTTGGCAACATAGCAATTTACCCATCCTTCAAAATAAAATACAAGGAAAAAAAACTTATTTCCAAGATAGAGTGGACATTGACAGAGTTCCCATTCTCATAGTTGAGATCTTTAGTGTATATTGGACAGTGAAGTCAATGGTTCCCTTCACTCCTTTAAACATCTCCTGTTGGTGTCGGCACTGTCCAAGGGGCACATCACTGTCAGTGCTGCCTTTTGAGAAGTTCCTGTTTTCATCCTTCCCTGGAGTCTAAAGACACATTTACCAAGTTGTTCGTTTGTTTTTATCCTTTTGGGATTTTGTTTAAAATGAACAACAACAACAGCAACAAGAAAAGTACTATTACCCAAAATAAAAATTTCAATGTATACATTTTGTAAGTATTTGGATTCTGCCAAATAAGTGGCCAGACACTGAGAAATCAAGAAAAGCAAGTCATGGCTAACTTTTCACTTAAGGCTATGTAACACAGGATGACAGTCAAGCTGCCCATCCTCCTGCAGCAGTCAGCACCAGGATTTCATCTGAGCCCCAACACATTCAGATCGTACTTTTCCCTCAAAAAATGAAATCCTGTTTCCTACCTACAATGAAATATATTGATACTCTATACAAATCATTTTCTCTAAAACCGGCCTTTGAACGACAGGTACATTTTTGAATGGACATAAATCATTCTATACACAAACAACAACAACAAAAACCCTCTTCTAACCAATACGCTGAAGTTTCACTTAGCTGGCATTTCAAACTGCTAATTGTTCTAAACTTTAGAACGGTTTCTTCTAAACTTTAGAATCTAGAGTAGCTCCCACCCTTCCCTGTGGGCCGCCCACTCTGCCAAAGACAGTCTGAGGGTCAGTGTGAGCAGAAGAACTCACAAAGAAAAGGATGAGCCTATCCCCCACACGAGACATCCAGCACCAGAGGGCAGACTCTGCCCTCTGTTTGCAGACTACAAGGCAGGCTCTTCTCCAACTGGCATCAAAACCTGCCTTTGAGATGGAGGTAGAGTTTGAGGAACCAAAGGGAAAGTTAGTGTTCTGTATCCTTTTACAAGTCCTTCTCTTCTAAAAAGGGCAGCAGGTGGGGGAAAACACTGAAAACTGTGAATGTCAACAGTACCCTGTCTCTTGAAACATAGCCTCAGGGTCTCTACAAAGTGTGCATTTCCTAGACACTGCGGTGTCTTGCTTCTCCGAGTTGCTTCTGTCCACACTGGTTAAGGGTGACACCTGTTGCTCCACTGCGTTTTAAGTTAGATGGTGAAGGACTGTGATTCCTGTGTTTCCTTTTAGACTAATACTCTCTCTCTGGCAAATGGAACTGCAATAGCTTTTGGTGTTTCATTTTTTAAAAGTATATTTTCCTACTCAATAATTAATTTGAAAAAGTTGAAATTAAATTGATATCTTTGTCTTCTCTAATAAACATTTTTCTCTTTTTGAACCACTGTAGATGAAACACCCCCCCCCCTTTTTTCATCCAGGTCAACGCAAGCCTCTTTGCATTCTGTTTGTTCTCCATGCTCTTTACTTTATCTTAATCCCCAAAGGGGAAATGGTCTCCAATTAATCTATTTACAATCTTTTGCTTTTTTCTCTTATTTTCATTTTCCATTCTTAATAGAATGATAAAAGGTTGTAGAAACACATTCTCAAAAGATCATTAAAATTATTTTTCTAACATACTTAATCTATATAGACAATCGGCATTGATATGCCTGTCTATCCATAAATCACCAGTTTGGAACACTTGTAGCTGAAAACCAAGGTACAGCAATTAGGAGTACAGGCTTCCAAGTTAGTGCAACTTGACTTCCTATTGACTGTTACAGTGAATGATTTGGTAAGCCTTAGCTCCTCTGCTCATAGAAACAAGGTGAATAAACAGTACGTCAACTCGGAGTAGAGATAGGACATTTTCATACATGTGCACTCAGTCCCAGTAAATACCAGAAACATGATTGCTCCTACTCGTCGCTTGGATGTGGTGGAGATTTTTGATTATTAACATTGATCTACTTATTTCACTGCGTAGTCTTAAAATTAAGTGTTTGATTTTTGTTATGTTGTGAGAAACAACTAAACAGTAAAATCAGACGCGGTGCTGTTTTGATCCTGAAGAACTTTGGGAGTAAGATTAGAATAGGAAGGGGTTAGGAAAATGGTTAGATAGAGAACCGAAAATAATCTGCCCCTTTGAGCATGCCTCACAGTGCCGTGATCAGAAAGAAACATGTTTCTTAAATTCTCTTAAATTTGGCAACCTAGACATTTCTCTTTCTCTGGTACTGGTCCCCATCAAGAGCTATGCCTCCATTTGGGATGAAGTTTATTTGGGGGGTTCTCTTGCCAGTTTGTAATTTTATGCCTGACCATTTGTGTTTTGCAGCACTCTTTATGTTAATACCGCAAAGCCTTCTTCTCGTTATTGCTTTCATGTTGAAGCTTAACTTCTCAGAAAGCCATGTGTTTTCTTTGTTTGACTTCACCGCCATGGCTCTCTGAGGACCCCTAGGATAGCAGTAATTATAAGAATTAAAGCACAAGCATAAAAGAAAAGTATGAACATAGGATTTCTTAATTAGTCAACAATAGCCAATGCCATGCTCTCTCCCTATACTACTAGAAATATAAAACATTGTCCTAGGTTCACATTGCCTTCAAAACATGTTACCTGATATCATAGCTAGCCTTGGGTTTGAACCCTTAATCTTTGATAAATTAATTCTTTTCAAAGCTTATCGTCTTCATAATAACATGAAACCAATGACAGAAAACACCCAGGAGGTGATTATGATAGTCAACAAAGGGGAAGCTGCTCATTGTCAGTAAGATCATAGGCCCCTGAGAATTTGGTAAACTGCCCACTGTGTTCCAAAAGACCTTAATATTACATGCTTCTCTCAACCCAGAGCCTCACGGCTCTCAGACAAATGCTATGTCATTGATCCGCAACACTGATCCTCAATTTTTTTTAATTGAAAAAATATTTTTTTCACAAAATATATTCTGATTATGGTTTCAACTCTTCCAAGATTCTTCCCATTTCCCCACCCACCCAAATCCATGTACTTTATTTCTCTCTTAATAGAATAAAAAGAAGACAACTTAAAAATAATAAGATTTAAAAAAAAAAAAACTAACCAGAATATGATAAAACAAACAGAAGAAAAAAGAACCAAAGAAAAAGCATGAGGGACACATACAGATGCTAAAGTACATGTGGACACTCAGAAATGCCGTAGAAATGAAATTAGAAACCATAATATCTGAGCAAAAGGTCCACAATGCCCAGACAAAGTGTTACATGAGACAAAAAGAACCATCGAGTTCATTTTCTGTTGGCCATCTACTTCTAGGCCTAGGGTCTGCCTTTAGGAGTGGTTTATATCCTGTGTGAGACTCCACTGGATAAAACTCACTTTTCCTTTGAGAAGAGTTGTCAAGTGGAAACAGCTTCTGTGTTAGGATGTGGCTTATGTCCTCTTCTTCTCCTCTCAGCGCTAGGATCCCATCTGGCTTAGACCTGTGCAGGCCTTGTGTATGCTGCCACCATCTCTTTAAGTTCATGTGTGCTTCAGCCCTGCTGTGTCTGGAAGCCCTTGATCACTGACTACTCTCTCTTTTTTTTTATTGTTTGTTATTATTAGTTACATTTTATTAACTCTGTATCCCGCTCCCTTATTCCCTCCCAATCCCACCCTCCCTCCCTCAGCTTTTCCCTGCCCCTTTCCAAGTCCACGGATTGGAGAGGACCTCCTCCCCTTTCGTCTGGCCCTGTTTTATCTTCAGGACTGACTACTCTCTTAACCTGGAAGATGTCATCCAAACCCCAGCTTCAGCCTTTGAGTTTTCATTTCCCATCTTTACAGTCTTTATTTCTAGCCCACTTGGCATCTCTACACATAGCTCAAAATTCAGCACATTCAAAATGACCAGACTTTCTCTCAAAAAGCATCACTGTGATCAAATACCTGGCAAGACACAATCTGAGAGAGGATAGGTTCATTTTGTCATGGGAGATAAGACCCATCATCTCAGGAAGGATACACATGGCATCAGCTGCCTGTTCGCATCTTAACAGACAGAGTAGCAGGACCCACCCCAGTGAATAACTTCTCCATCTAAGTCATACTTTCTAACAGTCCCATAACTTTGCCCAAGTGGTACGACCATATGGGAATGTAGTGTTTGAACACCTGAGCCTGTAGGAGAAAATTTTGCTTCTGAATCACAACAGTACCCTAGGTGGTAAATTGTATGGAAGGTTATTCAACATAGAAGAAAAGCCTTGTCTAACCTGAATGAAATGATGGGCGAGGGGGGGGGGATGTTATGTAATGACGTTAGAACACTTGAGTCCAGATCACACTTGGCTTGGAATGCAGTGTTTGGGGTGGCTGTATTCCTCTAGGGAGAAACAGAAACCCTTGAAGAGTTTCGTGAGCAGGAGGCAAGGCATCAGATTTTTAAAATATTACGTTGGTTTTGCTGTGGAAAAAAAAAAATGACTATCAAAGGTAAGAATGGATGCTAGAAAAACAAGAGACTCCTGCCCTTGTGGTCTACTGAAAGATAAGCTTGATTTGTTGTACTACATAGCAATGGTCCCAGACAGAGGTGACTGGGTTTGTGAGGGACACAGTAAAGCTGTCTGAACAGCAGGACTTGAACTAAAGGTGGAAAGAAGATTGTCAATAATGATTCTTGATGGTAGCGACTATTCTTTTACTTCTAGATATAGGGCTCCCTGAAGCATTTCTTGCAAGGTCAGTCTAGTGGTGATCAGTTCTTCATTTTTGGCTTTCATGTGGGAAACTTTGTTTCTCATTCATTTTCGAAGGAGAGCTTTGCTGAACACTGTATTCTTGGCTGGAAGTTTGGTTTGTAGGTTGTTTTTGTGTGCTTGTTTGTTTTATTCTGATCTGTTCTGTTTCAGCACTTTGAGAACATCACATCCTCTCATTCTCAGCTTTCTGCTGAGAAATTGGTTGTTAGTCTATAGGAATTTTTAAAAGGTATTTTCATGTCCTGTTCTTATTTTGAAAATTATATCATTCACTTTTGACAGTTTGATATAGTGTGTGCTAGAGAAGACCTTAGGTTGAGTCTGTTTGGAGGCCTTTGAACTTTCTGGATCTTCCAAGGATTTCTGAACTTTATCTATCATTATGTTAAAGCTGGTCTTCTGTGTCCTTTCCTGTCTCTCCTTTTGTAACGCCTGTGAAACAAATATTTGTTCAGTTACTGCTATCCTCTAAGTTTCATAGGCCTTTTTTGCCTCTTTGTATAATCTGCTGCTGCAGTATCATATGTAGATATTAGTATAATACCAAAGGATTCTCTCAAGGGTAGACATGGTGATACACACCTGAAGTCTGACTCTTAGGAAGCTGAGGTAGGAGGATCACTGTGAGTTCAAGGGCAATCCAGGCTACTTAGCCCTGATGACCGCCCCCCAAAAAATCAGAAAAAAAATTTCAATTATTTTGTTTAAAATAATTTTCCCTAAATATAAAATTCTGGGATGGTGACAATTTTTAATACATTAAAAAATAGGTCAAATATTATCTTCTAGCTTGTGATCTTGGTTTTGTTTTCTCTGTAATTCTCTGGCTGTCTTCAGTATGAATTCTTGCTTCTCAGTGGTTCAGATATGATGTCTTCATGACCGTGTGTAGGTGTTCTGCCCTACTTTGGGTTCTTTAGTGGCTTGATCGAGAATGACCCCCATAGGCTCACTAGTTTGAATGCTTGGTCCTTAGTTGGTAGTGTAATTGCTCGGGCAGGATTGGGAGGAATGGACTTACTAGAGAAGGTGTGTCATTGTGGGCAGGCTTTGATGTTTCCAAAGGTGAATGCCATTTCCAGTGTTCGCTCTCTCTGTCTGTCTGTCTCTGCCTCCTGTTTGTGGGTCAAGATTTGAGCTCTCAGGTGTCCCTGGAACCATGCCTTTGCTCCACCATCACGGACTCTGGCTCTCTGATACTATAGCCTAATTAAACACTCTCTTTATAAGTTGCCTTGGTTGTGGTGTTTCCTCACAGCAATAGAAAAGTACCTAAGGCAAGTTTTCTTTAGTTTGTATTATTTAGTCATTTTTTTTGGAAAGCACTTTTATATCTCAGTATTTGTTCCTTCTACTTTTCTCTTTCTTGGAATACTGCAGTTGTACATAAATTAGACTGTCGGGGGCTACAGCAAACTTTGCAGATGGTCTGTCAGGTTTGATTCCCATTCTGGTTGTCCGTTGTTTTCCATGCTGCATAATTTCTAATGTCTTACCTTAAGGTCCATGGGTGGCTGTTTCCTCATGCATGTGCTGTCTGTTGATAAGCTATGCTGATTTCCTAACTTGTGATACGTTTTCCCGAGCATACCCATGGAATTTTCAACATCTTTGTCATCTCTTAATCTAGTTATGTTAAAGGATTTTCTCTCTAAAAAGCTTTTGCTTTGCCTGCCTAATTGGGCCAAACTCTCTATCATGGTAGCTTACGTGACACAGGAAGGGTCTCTTTTGTTTGTGCCTCTTCTCCAGAAGCAGTGGTACCCACCACCACTAAAGCATGAGGGAGAGTTTCTTGCCCTGCCACAGTGACTAAGATTTTTGTCTAAGAAAAGTCTCTAAGAAGTAACTGTGATTTCATACCTTAAAACAACAACAATAAAAACAAGAGTAGCTTGGGTAGTCTCCTGAACGCCCCTCATTTTCTCTGGTAAGTGTGTAGCAAGAGCCTGTGACAAAGAACTTGTAAGCAAGTGTCGGACCTCTCTGTATCAGAATACTCCAAGATGCTACAGTGCTGTACTCACAGGTGTTCCGCCTTTAAGAGTTTGGTAAAATTGTAATTGTTTTGCTTTGAAATAATCTAGCACAGACTGTTTCTCTTTACATTGATAAGCCAAAAACAGTATGTATCCCTTTTCTTTAGGACGTTTTTAACTCTGAAATTTGCTTGCTTTTAAACTCAACTCTCTGCATGTCCAAGAAAGTTGTAATTCCTCTGACGTTCTGGTTTTTCTTTTTTCTTTGTTAGGATTGAGTGATATACCTTTAGTTGTGTTTTACATTTTCTCTTAAACATAACAGGTCTTCATGATATCTATGCCCTCCAGATATGCTACTCTTCTACCTCTTTTTCCTTTTCAGTTTTATTGTATAGAATAGTTAGTTCTTTTCATACTTGAGTCTCTTTACTCTTCTCATCGTTCATGTTATACTTCTATTTATGAGTTGCTTGGTTATCGGGGATAAAGAGAGAAAAAAACAGATGAAAATAGAAGACGTGTATATCAATATATGTCTTTAAAATTATTTGATGATACAATGAAGGTATAGGGCAATTAGAAAATAAATAATAAATAGTTAGCCACAAAAGTCATAGGGAATTTTGATGTAACTGAATGATTCCTAATGGTCCCATAAATTGTGGTGCTTTCTACTGGATAACAAAACAGGAAAGATGGACGCATGATTGGTTAGGAATTAGATTATGGCTACTTAAAAACTAACACAACTAACATTTATCTATTCTGTAACTATGACATGGTTAGAGCTTTTTCTAAGAAAAACTTTTGCAAAAGTAGGTATATCTCAAAGTGCTGCTTAGCAAAAAAAAAAAGATTTTTATTGAATTTTTATGATATTCTGAAGAACATTAAGGAAGAACTAAATATAGGTGTACTGTAATTACAGATTAATGTATTCAATATCATTAAGATGTCACCTCTCCCTAGATTGACCTCTAGAATTAATGTAATTACAAAAAAAATTCCAATAGGCTTTTAAGATATAGAAATTAGCAAATTTATGTGAAAAGAAATGGACCAAGAGAATACAATTGGAGGCCTCCGCCAACTGATTTCATGGCTCACTCCAATGTTCTAGTAATCAAGAAAATGTGCTGCCTCTATATGCATGAGCCCACATATGAGCGGAACACAGTCTGGTCTAGGAACATACCCAGTTAGTACTTGGCAAAGGTATTAGGTTGCTTCAAATTAGGAAAATGCCTGCAACAAATGGTATTGTAACAACTGGGTGTCCACATGGAAAAGAAAAGAAGGGGAGAGGTAGGGAGGAAAGGATAAAGGAAGGGAAAAGCTTAAATCTTGCCCATTTATGGAGGCAGAGAAGAAGCGATTTTACTGGTATCAAATATTGTACTTCTTTATGACTACAAACCCCATAATACAGTGAATTGTTTTCACTTTAAACAAGTGTTTGTAGGTCCACAAACACTTTTTCTCAATGGCCACGTAGTGAACATTTTCTTTCTTAGCGGGTCATATTATTACAATTACTCAGTCCATCCATTAGCTATAGATTGAATTTGGCTATGAAGTCCACTGAAACTGTACCAAAGCAGAAATGAGCTTGACCCTTGGGACATAATTGTGGATATTCTTCTGATTCTCTGAATTATACATTATACTGAATTATACTTTAGGTTTTTGTTTCCCTTTTATTGTGTACTTATCTAGCTATTTAGTTAATTTAGTTTAGACCTGTTAATGATTGCGTTATTTTGCTTTTGTTTGTATGAAAACACCTTCATTTTACCTTAATTCATCCTTTAAACCTAGAATCATGTTACCACAAACACACCCCCTCCCCCTGCACACTGAAGACAGTTCCTGTTTAAATGGGTTTTTTGAGCAATCAAGGTTGTTACAACATTGGCATTTCTGTTCGTTAGCTTTCTTGTCTCACTGACAAAACAGCTGACGAACAATTTGCAGGAGGGCTTGTTTGGTCTCACAATTTCGGGTGGCTCAAGCTGCCGCCGCTTGACTCCAGATAGGCTTGAACAGAACGTCATGCTGGTATGAGCCTGTTGCAGAGGTCAGCCTGCGCCAAGGCCAGCCAGAAAGCAAGGGCTCCAGCCGCACAGGGTCAGGGATACCCTCCGCTCGCCAAGACCTGCCCCCAGCAATTAATTTCATCCGGCCAGGTAGTTTCTGCAACCTCCCCAGTATGGTGCCACTGAGTTAGGACCACGCATGAAAGATACCGAGCCTGTGGGAACACCAGAGAAGTCCTTTTCCAAGCTTATAGGCTTAAGTTTTAATTTATTATAACTGGTGGGCCCACACTTTTTATGAACTATGAAAACATTCACATAAACATCCCTCTTTCCCTCTTCTTTTCCAGACTCTAATTCTCTGTGTTAAATCAGTTGCAATTGTCCCTACCTGTCTCTAAGTCTCTCTTTGTTTTTCTTACTGTTTTTCTCTGTGTACTTCAATTTGGGTCATTTCTATCACTGTCTCCTGTCTCTCTGCTTTCATTGAATAAATTTACCATTTTGAGTACTGTATTTTCCAACTTTGAAATGTCCACTTGGTTCTTTTTATCTTCTATACTTTCATCATGTTAATTTTTTTCCTTTGAGACACTGTAATTCCATGCCTACAGGGGTCTGCCTGTGCGCGCATGTGTGCCTATGCATGCAGGTGTGTGTGTGTGTGTGTGTGTGTGTGTGTACAATCGAGTTTGTAATCCAGGCTGGCTTCAAACTCACAATAATCTTGTTATGCCCTCTCCAGTGCTGGGATTACAGACATGAACCACCAAATCCAGCTTTACAAATTGCTATTTAAATTGTTTTGTTTTGTTTTTTTGTTAAGTCTTTTTATTTTTATTTTTTATATTAATTACAGTTTATTTACCTTGTATCCCAGCTGTAGCCCCCTGCCTCATACCCTCTGAATCCTACCCTCCCTCCCTCATCTCCTCCCATGCCCTTCTCTAAGTCCACTGATAGGGGAGGTCCTCCTCCCCTTCCATCTGACCCTAGCTTATCAGGTCTCATTAGAACTGGCTGCAATGTCCTCCTTTATCTGTTATTTCTGGATCTTCTAGTGACTGACTAACCTCTGAGTGTTGAATCACATTTTTCTGCCTTTTTGCGTGTCTTGCTTGTTTTAGGTTTTTTCTTTTTTTCTTTTCCCGTTGGATGCTGGACACTATGAGTATTAAGTGGTTGACTCTAGATGCTGCTGTCTCCCTTCTTGGCAGTGTGTACAAAGTAGGTAAACTTGCTTCTGGATCTGTTTGTTTTCGAGGTATGAGAACCTGTTTTGTCAATCTAAGAATTTGTTTACAATTACTGCTAGTTAAGCGTGGCACCTTTGGAGGGTCTGTGAATGTTCTGAACATGACCCCCAAGCCTTTCCAGGCTGGGCTGGTTAGAAGTGGACTGTGTTCTGGCCTGTATGCTCCGTGTATTGCTCAGTTTTCATTCCCTGGGGGCTCATTCCTTCTCCGTGTAGTTCCACCTTCTATACACGTAGGTTAGTGTTTATCCAAAGACTCAGGGCTGATACAAGCTTATAGTAATGATACAACTTTGTAATAACACCAAGACTATGTTTTAAAGACTGTTTTCAATACTATAGGAAGATGTTGTTTGCCTTTCTACCTTCATTTTCTCAGAGGTATGTACAATGGAGGTTTCTAGAAGCTCTGTGGCATATGATAACAGAACAAATTGAGTCCCAAAGCAAATAAAAAACACAGTTGTTTTCTATCGAGTTAGAAAAATACAAGAACTGCCAAAAAATAAAGTAAAGCTACCATTGTCATTGATATTATTTTACAAAATTACTTATTTTTTTTATTAAAACACAACATCTGGATGTCTTTTATGTTAAAATGGATTGATACTTATTTTAGACAATTACTAGCTTTAAGTTACAGCACACAGATATTGTCTTAAGTTGTCTTAATAACATTTCTTTAGAGTCCTCAGTTTGTAAGAATGTGAATAAATAAGGCTAGGAAGCTAGAGGATTGCCACTTGGAAACCCCAAGGCAGCATTGTGATTTCCTCCTCATTGCTTCTCCCTCCTCTGGGGGGAACACTCGCGTTTGTCTCTGCCTCCTCAGCTATGTTAGGCTGCCGTGCTCTGTTGGTCCTCTCTGCCCTGGTGTGGTCTGCACAGAGCCTCTTCGTAGAAACAGGTGGGGGGGTGGCCTTGGTTATTTGCCTCCACGAGAGATCATAATCCCATGCCTTTGTGTAAATCTAGATTTTTTAAAAACATATTTTGTCGAATTTTTTTTTTCCTAGAAAAACCTCAGTTTTCTTTCCAAAGACTTTCCAGATCACTAGGAAGGAAGAATTAACAGAATATGAACATAAGGTGAATCCAATGCCAGGCACTTTCTGGGTTATTTAGATGTTTGTGGAATTCCTTCAGATGAAGCCTCTATTCTAATTCTCACAGAAACACATGGGAACTATAATGTTCAACCATTTTACTAAAAAATGAACAGAAATCTTATGAAGGTAGTCTATGTTTAAACCTGACTCTAAACCCAGGCCGTGCAACTTCTGAATTTAAAGTTGGAACTAGGATATCATCTCTTAAACCATATTTATCAAGGACATACTCTATCCCAGGCACAGCTCTGAGTGTCAGAGAACACAGTGGTCAACAAAACGGCCAAAGTCTCTACAGGGCAGGCATTATCCAAGCAAGAAACAAGGAGTAATTATATAAGTAAGTCATATTCCAGCAAGGAAAGTTCTCTAGAGAAAAAGAAATCAGCAAAGAAGAGTTAAGAACGCTGGTGAAGTGGAAGTGTTGTCAGGAAAAGCTGCTCTACTGGAAAGAAAGTACAAAGAAAATAAAATACAAACTCTCAGGCTGTCTAGTGGCATAACAGAAAGAAAGCAGAGCACATAAAAGCTCTGAGGAAGGGCTGTGCATGGCAGGCCCAAGGAAGTTAGCACGTAAGAGTTGAGTATGCAATGGCGAGAGAGAGGGCCTGATCAAGGTCATTCAGAATGTATTGAGCCTGAAGTAGAAGTTGGAAGGGGTAATATAAACACAGTTTATGAGATAGATAGATAGATAGATAGATAAGTAGATGCGCGCGCGCACACACACACAATGGGAAGACCAGTTAGAAAACTATTGCAAGAACCTTGACCAACTACGACAGTAGCATAAAAGATAGTGAAAAGTGCCAGGGTTTCTTTTAGAGAGAGAGAAAAAAAAGGTAATTTTACTCATTATATATGTTGAATGTCATTTGTATTAAATTTCTTAAGTTATACTTTTCTTTGTGTAAATGTACCACAATTTTTGTATCCATTCCTCAGTTGAGGGACTTCTGGGTTGTTTCCAGGTTCTGGCTATTATGAATAAAGCTGCTACAAACATGGGTGAACAAATGTCCTTGTTGTAAACTTGAGCATCTTTTGGATATATGCCTAGGAGTGGTATAGCTGGATCTTGAGGAAGCACAATTCGTAATTGTCTGAAAAAGCGCCAGATTGATTTCCAAAGTGATTGTACAAGTTTACATTCCCACCAGCAATGGAGGAGGGTTCCCCTTTCTCCACAACCTCTCCAGCATGTGTTGTCACTTGAGTTTTTTATCTTTGCCATCTGATGGGTGTGAGGTGAAATCTCAGGGTCATTTTGATTTTCATCTACCTGATGGCTAAGGACGTTGAGCATTTCTTTAAGTGCTTTTCTGCCATTCTACATTCCTCTACAGAGAGTTCTCTTTTTAGCTCTGTACCCCATTTTTTAAATGGATTACTTGATTTGCTGCTTTACACAATGGAATACTACTCAGCAATTAAAAACAGAGAAATAATAAAATTTGCTGGCAAATGGTGGGACCAAGAAAAGATTATCCTGAGTGAGATATCTCAGAAGCAGAAAGACACACACAGTATATACTCACTTATAAGTGGATACTAGACCTATAAGATAGGATAAACATACTAAAATCTGTACACCTAAAGAAGCTAAACAAGAGGAGGACCCAGGGTAAGAAGATCAATCCTTACTTAGAAAGACAAATGGGATGGACATTGGAAGTAGGAGAAAACAAGAAGCAGGATAGGAGCCTACCACAGAGGGCCTCTGAAAGACTCTACATAGCAGTGTATCAAAGCAGATGCTGAGACTTGTGGCCAAACTTTGGGCAGAGTACAGGGAATCATATGAAAGAAGAGTTAGTAAGACCTGGAGAGAACAGGAGCTCCACAAGGACCAAATATATCTGGGCACAGGGGCTTGTCTGAGACTGATTCTCCAACCAGGGACCATGCATGGATATAACCTAGAGGATATAACCTAGAGGTAGCCCATGGCAGCTCAGTATCCAAGTGGGTTCCCTAGTAAGGAGAACAGGGACTGTCTCTGGCATGAACCCTGTGGCTAGCTCTTTTACCTCCCCACCCCCTGTGGGAGGAGCAGCCTTGCCAGGCCACAGAGGAGGACATTGCAGCCAGTCCTGGTGAGACTTGATAAGCTAGGGTCAAATGGAAGGGGAGGAGGACCTCCCCTATCAGTGGACTTAGAGAGGGGCAGGGAGGAGATGAGGGAGGATGGGATTGGGAGGGAATGAGAGAGGGTGCTACAGCTGGGATACAAAGCAAATAAACTGTAATTAACATAAAAAATTTTTAAAAGTTATACTTTCCTCCTCGTCTATCATCTGTGAGTAATTTAGATAATGTTTGAAATCGGTAATGTCCCATTTATTTCCCTCTTTGTTATTATTTTATAGATTTCATATATTTAAAAATAAACGGCCACATATCCAAAGCTCTCTTCTACATCATCTACAGGCAGTTAATCACATGCTGGTACTCAGTTTACACATAAGCCTTTTTGGCTGATGCACTCACCCCACGGAACCATTGTTCATTGTTTGCAAACATTGCCTGAGGATCTATTTCTTTTTCTGGAGATTAACTCTATGAAGCACAGCTTGTCTTGTCTTTCCATGTGTACATGGGAATTATCCACCTTAAAGCGGTAGCTTTCTCTAGGAGCCTATGGGGAATGAGTTATCCCCACCCCTGCCAATGACCAGACATTGCTGGTCATTCTTCAGAAACAATAGTTTTGCCCTGATATCTAATTTTTCCTGTGGACAAACGAGAAAGTACAGCCTGTCCTTAAAGGGCAAGATTGAGAAAACAAATAGAAAACAAAGGGGAAAAAAATCCATGACCTTCAGTTAGCTATGGACTTCTGGCTTATCCAGTTGTTAACAATTGGTTTTGAGAGCTCATAATAACAGCTTCTAGAATTACAGTTTAGTCTGTGCTTTTCATCTTGGCAAGAAGTGAATTCATCTTTGTCATATTGGGATGAAAACTCTGAAGACACAAGCAATTGGTTCTCAAACCTACTAATTTACTGTCTTCATTAACACAGCTTTCCTAAGGGCTCTTTGCACTTTGGGCAAAGATGCCCCAAAAGAGCTGGTTGTCAGGCCTGTCACTGATTTGGAGTTTATCTGGGGAACTTCACAAAGTTGTAGTTATGGTTTGGAAGTGTGAAAATACAGGAACCAGGTCCCTGTAAGCCCTTCGGAATGATACAAAATAGCAAGGATATCTAAGCCGTTTCTACAATAATTTAACTTAGAAGACCGATGGCAAAGGTCTTAGCATTGTGATCTTAGAGTTGGATGTCTTTAACGGTGCTCTATTGTTGTCCAGATAAATTTTAATAAAAGGAAATTAAATGTACTTAATCTTGATTACATTCTTCATTGAAAGTTAAGGAAGACTGCAAGATAACATTTTAACAACAGGTGGGAGTCACATAGGAAATAACTAACTCCATTGTCTTCTTTGCTATTGATCAAAGCATTCCCAAGCCTCCCTGTAATAATACATTGTGAATCTACATCCATTTATTTTTCTTGATATTTCTTAAAACCTACTTGTTTATTATTTGTGAAGTAACAATTTCTGAAATGTTGTTATATCAAATAATCTTGTTTTATTTCATCATGTGCAGCCCACGTTTTTGCCACTCTCAAGCTCAAAGAGATATCTTACTCCTGTGATGGCATAAATCAGTTTACCTGTAGAGAACTGCCTTTATTCTTGCCTTTTTAGATTACTATACCCTATTATTTAAGTTTACCTCTCTGTATGCTGCAACCTCATATTTTAGTGGCCTTTAATATAATGCTCTTAGGGTTCTAGTCAGTTCTGTACATAAATTTCGACCATCATAAAAATTTTTTTTTGACCATCACAGTTCATCCAATAAGTTTCTTTCTAAGTTCATTCTTATGTATCATATGTTCTCCCTTGGTGCTAGGATTTTTTTTAATTATAATTTTGGCTGTTGGGAAACAGAAGCCCTCAAGAAGAAAATACCCACTAACTTCATAAAAGTTTAACTATATTTAAAAATAATTTCTAGTTACCATCTTCGCTTTGTTACATTCACTTTGTCTCTACTAGGTATAGAAGTTGGTAGAGAAAGGAGCTAACACAACAGTAAACTTAAAAGTACAAGCATCATTAGGAGAAAGAGCCTTGCAGCCACAGGAACCATGATAGGCCTTGAGATGAGAGACCTTTAGAAAGGGACAGAGCATATTAGAGACACAAGTTGGGGGTTAAAGGGAAGAAGAGGCATCTGTTTAAATCCTTAGAGCTTCACTTAGGGGAACAGCTCACATTAAGAGTAAGAGAGAGATGGCCACCACGGATGGGAGGCAGAGGAGGACTGTGAGAACTCCCACACACAATGGAAAACATCTGACTTTTATAACCTTTCAAGGAATGGCAGGAAGTTCCACACCTCCGGATTTATTTCAAAGTAGCCCATATGACAAAGAGCATGTGAGCCAGGCAGGACCATAAAACTACAGAACAACTTATTAATGAGAGGGGAGATGGAGGAAAGGATAAATGGAGGGAGGGTCAGACAGTCAGTCAGACACAGACTGTAGGATCTGGCCTTTAAGAGTTACCAGTGTCTTAGAGGGTTAGACCCATGATCTAACAGTCTCTTCAGCTGAGCAAACTTAGCTTTGAAATTTTGCTTTTCTCCTTTATCTAATCATTTCAACTAACTTGGTAGGTAAGACAGACTCCTGGTATGCACCAAACAAACAAACAAACAAATTACAGAATATTAAGGGAGAAAGTAACAAAGTAGAACTAGGCCTTATCCATCAATAGTTACTTTGCATCAAGACATTTGCTAAACGGGTGGGGGAAAAAAATCTAATTATATGCCACCGGCAAGCAACTTTCCACCCACACTGACTTGCAATTTGCCCTCCCCGAAGCAAGCTGCTGGAAAACAGGATTTTTTTCTTCCCCAAGGTAAGACACAGAAACTCTAATCGAGCCTTGACTTTTCTGTTACAGTTGGCCATAAAGAAGCCTAATGACGAAGCCAGAGGGGCATGCCTCGTACTCCAGTGGAAGGAATGCTGCACAGAAAGGCCCAGGCAGTCCATTCAGTGAAGTCTCCATGTGAAACCTGAAAGCACTGGAGTGGGAAAGCTTCCAGGCAGCGGAAGGTTCCTGGAGGGCAGGGCACCTGAAGAGCCCACGGAAGCTAACACCCGTTCAGTTAAGTAAGTGCTTCCCTGAATTCTCGGAGTCCCTCAGGAAAATTAACCAAAGCCAAAGAGGCGACGGGAACCCTGACTTATAGCCAGCCAGTTAGAAATAAACGTGAAGTGAACAACAAGGGGCTTGTGATTGGCATCTACAATGGCAGGAGCTGGCCGGTCTTAAGGACTGAGCAAGCCTTCCATCTATGGCACCTCACCCTCTTTCCCGGCAGACGGTGTCGGAACTGAACTGGCCAAACCATTGTTTGCTACAGCTAGCTGCTTTCTGAAGTGCCCACACCTTCTGAAATCACAGAAATCCTCTGTGTCCATTGTGGCATGGAAGCAGGGGCCAGGCAGTCCGTTTTGGTTTATATGACGTGTGGGTAGGAGAAGTGGACACTGAATTGTAAGAACACTAATGAAAGCAGTTAAAGGAAGACAAGTAAACGGAAGGATAGCCCATGGTCACAGTTTGGAAAAAAAATTGAAACTATTAAAATGCCTACACTACTCGTTACAGTTTGCGTCTTGAATTTCCCACAAAGGCCTGTGTATTAAAGGCTCGGATTCCAGGGTGGGTGTGTTACTGAGAGGTGGTTGAACCTTTGAAAAGTGAGACCTTCTGGCAGGAATACCCTTAAAAGGGATTCTGCAGACACTTGCTTCTTCTCTACTTATTTCACCATTTGGATCACAGCATGAACAGTTTCGCTCTGTCGCATGCTCCCACCACAGTGGACTGTTTAGGACAGGCCCAAAACGATGGAGCCAATTGATTGTAGACTGGCAGCTTAAAAGTTAGGAGCCTGAATACACCTCTCCATAACTCAGTCATCTTGGACATTCATTATAGTAGCAAAAAAATTTACACATTACTCAAAAGCAATCTAAAAATTGAGCACAACCCCTATAAAAATGTAATGGCATTTTCTCACATCAATAGAAAGGTCAATCCCCAAATTCATATATAAGTGCCATGTAGTCAAATAAATATTGAACAAGAATGCTCAAGTTTAAAAGTTTTGTACCCACCGATTCCAAATTATATTTTGTAATATACACAGACAAAATAAAATTGAGAGCCCAGAGATAAACCTGTAAATGGATAAACAACTTGTTCCCAGCAAGGGTGCCAGGAATACATGGTGTGGAAAGGATAGCGCCTTTAGTACATAGCGTAGGAACACAGAATATACACATGCAAAAGAATAAAGATGAGCACATGTACCCCACACAAAATCCAACTCAACATGAATTAAAAACTTAAACGGAAGATGTGAAACCATAAAACTCCAAGGAGAGTTATGGCAAGAAGCTCTTTGTCTTTGCTTATCTGCAACTTAAGGAATTTATATAACTTGGAAGAAAAAAAGAAGAGAGCAAGAGCTGACTTGGAAAATCAGCAAAGTAACTAGATAGACATTTCATCAAAGAAGACATACAAAAGCTACCAGACATGTGAAACAGTAGTATTCAAGGTTAGTAATCATCAGATAGCTACACACCAAAATGTAATGAAATAGCATCTCACACCTTTTAGGAGAGCTGTAATTAAAAAGATAAGAGACAAGTGTTGTCAGGGATGTGGGAGAAAGGGTCTTTATCAGTGTAACGCGTTACTGTTGTTATGGGCAGTAATATGAAAAGATTAGAAACAATGAACCGAGCCAGGTGCGGTGGCACACGCTTACAACCCCAGAAGGTAGGAGGCAGAATCAAGCCGATCTTCGTGAGTTCAAGGTTAGCCTGGTCTACAAAGTAAGTTTAGGACAGCCAGGGCTACACAGAGAAGCGCTGTCTTAAACAAACAAACAAATAAAAACAATGAACTGTATGGTGATCTGAATTTGGGGCATATATCTAAAAGAAAAGGTAAGTACCTTGAAGAGATACTTGTACTTGCATGTTTATTTAACACTATCCACAGTAGCCAAGATATGGAAACAATCTAACTATTCATCAAAAGGAGTAAAAATGTGGTGGCATGCCCATACAATGGAATATTAATCTGTTTTGAAATTTTTACCATTTATGGCAACATGAATGGACCCAGAGTTCTTGATACTAAATGAAATTATCCAGATACAGAGAGATAAAAGCCATATTGTCTGAAATATATAATAATAATAAAAACACATTAAACTCATAGAAACAAAAACTAGAGGTAGCCAGCATGGAAGGAAGACGTATGATATTTGAAGGGCACAGAACTTTAGTTATGTTGGGTAAAGAAATTTGACTGATTTACCATTGCACATGTCGCTCACAGTATTGTCTGCTTGACATGTGTTACATAAGCTAAGTGTTCTTACTGTAGACATACCACAATAAACGAAAGGAAACTTAGGGGGCATAAATGCGTTTGCGGTCTTGACAATAGTATTTCTCAGGTGTGTGCCCTTAAACTCACTGAGAGGCACACATTAAAATGTGTGGGCTAGTTACTTGTTAATTATACCTCTATATAAGGTAGTTGTTTTCAAAGCAAGCATGTAACATAATCACAGACTGTATGTGTTAGATAGGATTTTATTACAGATTCAAGTATGAAAACAGTCTGTGCAGAGCAGCAGTGCTTAGATTTTTCTAGACAAGCCAGTGTGCTAGCTGTTGCACAGGCACAAAGTGAAGGCATGGGAAAGAAAGGATAGAAGTGCCCATTTCTGTGCACAGAACATGAGGAGCTCACAATTCCACCAAGCAGAGGGGCAGTGACACTCTGGCACTGAGAACTGTAAACAGCTTTAGGTCTTTTGTAGTCGTGTTCATAAAGCTGAGGAACAACTCTCTTCCTTTATATCCATCCATGGAAAAAAGCAAAAAAACAAAAAAAGCCCCGAGTCTCTTCAAGAGAGGGCCAGTGTTTCTCTAGCAGCGCCCTTTTCGCTCCAGCTCTAGAACAATCTGAGAGGCAGGTTGTGCCCTGTGTTTTAGAAACTGTACACACTTGTGTCTGCCCAAAGCCTTTGTCCCCATAAAACTATCATCCAAGCGTGGCAGAAATACAGTTTTGTTTGAGAAAGCGCATCTGCACAGGTTTACACGGGTTCTTAGCATTCCCCCCCAGGGTTCTCACCCTCCAGGGTCAAGCACCTTATTCTCTGAACTATCTTCCCATCCCCAGAGCTCCCAACTGTTAACATATGATACTATGCATAGGAAGAACAAATTCTGCTTTTTAAAGGGGTGGGGGGAGGTAGAGGAAAGGTGATACTGTGGAATGTGGCTCTAATGCAGAGAGACATGGATTTTAGCTTCCATTCTGTTATTAACTAACCATGTGACCTTGCATGGATCACTTGTGCCCCTTTAAATCTCAAATGATTCTTCTCTACAGTCAGAGAATTAGGCTCGGCTATCTGATCTCTCTGCTGGTCCTGCAAAGAAGGGAGAGCTTTCTTTGTTTTACGTACTCCATGGGCATCTAGATTAATATTTATCAGCTTGGAAGGGGGCGTCCACACAGCCTCTGCAGTTCGCTGTGCCTTGCAGCCCTTCCTCTGCATTACAGGGGCTCATAGGATCAAAGAGTCACTTTGGGTTCACTGAAGGCTTTGGGCATATATATCAGCACAAAATGGTGTGACATTGCCGGCCAACTGTGTCCTGGCTTGGTGCGGCTGGAAATACACAGCTAACTTAGGAATTTTATGAAGCATTTGCGCCCGCCATTCTTTATCAATCACTGACAGACTCCTTGTTTCATAATGTACTTCTCAGCAAGCTGTTTGCGACTCATCGCCCGCCTTACTTTATAATCCATAAATATTTAATTCTTTAATAAACTGCTTATATGTAATAGAAAATGACTGATGCTATTTTCTCCCTCCTCTTTTAATAGTGCCACTATTTGCAAAACAATTCTTATTTTTTTCTAAGTAGCGCTATGTTTCATAAATGTTTGACTTCTTTAGCTAGGTAGTAATTTATTCTAGGAGGTTGGGAGAATGACAGGCAGAAACACAGACCCTTGCTCTAGGGAGTACAATTTAACTCTTCCCTTGTCTTCACCCTTTCCAAGCTGCACACCAGTGGTAAAGAAGATGGACTTTGTAATTAGGTCGAGAACAATTACCTCTCTACACACCCAGTGTACAAAACTGTTCATGTCTCTAGAGCAAATGAGTATTTACAACAAGTAAACATGGCCCCTCCATGTTCTGATGTTCTTTGTCTAAGGGAATTATAATTGACAGTCAGGAATACTACACAAACCCATAGTGTTCCTGCCTCTTTTATAGCTTTGTGCTATACAATTGAATGTTAGCTGATTTGCTTCCTGGGGCATACTTTTTAATATTTATAAACTCACATTTTAGGGAAGATGCTTAATCCTCATTCAGAAGGGCAAATGGGATAGACATCAGAAGCAGGAGAAAACAGGAACAGGACAGGAGCCTTCCACAGAGGACCTCTAAAAGACTCTACCCACCAGGGTATTGAAGGAGTTACTGAGACTCATGGCCAAACTTTGGGCAGAGTGCAGGGATCCTTATGGAAGAAGAGGAAGATGGAAGGATGTGGAGGGGACAGGAGCTCCACAAGGAGACCAACAGAGCCAAAATACCTGGGTCCAGGGGGCCCTGCAGAAACCTTTATTCCAACTAAGGACCGTGAATGGAGAGGACCTAGAACCCCTGTTCAATGGAAGCCCATTGGCTGCTCAGTGTCCAAATGGGTTCCCTAGTAAGGGGTACAGGGGCTGTCTGTACAGTGGCAGGCTGTCTGATCACCTCCTCCTGGGGAGTGCAGCCTTGCCAGGCCACAGAGGAAGATGATGTAGCCAACCTTGATCAGACCTGATAAGCTACAGTTGATAGAAGAGGAGGAAATCCTCCCCTATCAGGGGACTAGGGAAAGGGCATAGAGAGAGAAGGGCGGGGAGAGGACTGGGAGATGACAAGGGAGGGGGATGCAGTGGGGATACAAAGTGAGTAAGTTGTAATAAATAAATATATAAATTAAATTAAATTTTAAAAAAGCTTTATTCTCAGTTAATGCCACAGTCTAGAATTCTTTTCTTCTAAAACAGCAGCAACAACAAAAAAACCAAAAACAAAACAAAACCAGGTTATTTGAGTATTTACTGGGAAAACCTTGTATGGCCTGAGCAGTTGTTGTGATGTTTACAAGTGAGCTACCGATACTTTCCTAGGATGTTTCAATGTAATTTGTGGAGCCTCACAAATCGTGAACTCCCTTGGGGCAGGCAGGAAGGATGTAGTGGAATGGCTTGAACAAAGAGCACCTCAGTGTCAGATGCATTTGGGAAAAGCAATGTTTGTATTTTCTCTTTACATCTTTATTTGTATGCTGCACGTACCTTGAACTGGCTATTACTTCAAGCTCTTAACCTACCTTTTCTTAACCGTTATATTAGAAGACCAGATCATGCCATTTATATAAACATCTGACATACAACAGGCCCTCAAAAGAGTGTCAGCTCCCTGCCTTCATGTCCACTGTGAAGAGTATCAAGACAAAATAAAAAGGAGTGAATGTCATCACTGCCAAGATGGCTTTGGTTTTATGTAAACAGGCATTTAATAACGGTGGCATACTACTTTAAGCCATACACACTTTAAATGTGAGGCTCCCTGTTGAACCAACACCATATTTCTATGGGGCAACTTGATAGCATCTTTCCTCTGGAGCAGATGGTTTCTTATGAAAAAAATTACACTCAGTCTTTTATCCTTATAAGTTATAAGCTCAGTCCTAACTAAGCTGATTTTCTTCTGTTGTCTGAGAATTGCATTCTCGTTCTCCTTTTACCGTGCTCCCTGTTATATGAAACTGTTCCTTAATTCACAAACGATTCCAATTTTTCTTTCAACCATCAGTCACATCATAAATATTCTTCCATTGTATTTTTCTAAAGCATAATTGTCTGTGACACCCACCATGCAGCTTTCTCCACAGAGCATCGTAACTGTAAGAGGCATTGAATGTAAGCCCAGGTTTTCCTAGCTGCTCCATTTCCTGTGACTGCACTGCCTGGCTTGTCTCTGAAGCTGACTTCTTGCTCTCTTCCTGACTGATCTGTAACATTGGACCACCAATCATCCCATATTTAATTCTCTACTTTGCAAACTAATTTTTGCTAAGATGGCTTAGTAAGTAAAAATAATATATAATTTTACTAATGGGAACTTTATTATATTGTTACTGAGCTTTTACTAATTCTGGATCTGACTTGGAGATATTGACTTTGTGAGGCCAGAATTTGTAATCCAAGAGGAAGAAAGTGAAGCACACACAAGTTAGGTTGCGTGTCCAATCTCACCTAGCTACCATGGAACTAAAACCAAGACTCCAACACAAGTCCTGCTGATTCTACAGCCTGTACTTTGCCTGAACTTATGAGAAGCTTGGGGGAAAAATGAAAAAATGGAGGAAAGAAGGAAGAAAAGAAAGAAGAAAGGTACTTCATTTAAACTTTAAAAAATGACATTCAGTGTTCTATTTAAAAAGTAGCGCCATTGAAGCCTACAAGCCTACAGAATGGGGAAAGATTTTTACTAACTACATATCCAGCAGAGAACTAATAACCAGAATATTTAAAGAACTCAAAAACTGAGCATCAAGAAAACAAATAACACAATTAAAAATGGGGTACAGATCTAAACAAAGCTGTCTCAAAAGAGAAAACGCAAATGGCTGAGAAACACTTACAGAAAGTTTCAACATCCTTAGTCATTATGGAAATGAAAAATCAAGACCACTTTGAGACTTCATCTTACACCCATTAAAATGACTGAGAGCAATAAAGGCTGGTAAGAATATGGAGCACTTGCTGGTTGAAGTGTACACTTGTACAGCCACTGGGGCAATCAGTACCGCGGTTCCCTAGGAAGATGGGAGTAGATCCACCTCATGATCCAGCTATGCCACCCTGGGCATCTAGCCAACGGATGCTTCATCCCACCACAGAGACACCTGCTCAAACATGTTCACTGCTGTTGTATTCCTAACAGCCAGAAATTAGAAACAACCTACATGTCCCTCAACAGAAGAATGGATTTTTAAACATGCTACATTTACACAATAAAATATTACTCGTACATTTAAAAATCAAATCAGGAAATCCACAAGTAAATGGATGGAACTAGGAAAAAAACTCATGCTGAGTGATGTCTAACCCAGATGCAGAAAGGCTGATACGGTATGTATTTGCTTACATGTGGGCATTAGCTATTACCTCAGTGACAAGCAAGCTACAGAGGGACCACAGAGGTTAGATATAGAATGAGGGACTAGAGGGGGACAGATGTATTCCCAGGAAAGGGAAATAAACTAGATAATTATGGATGGATGAGGTGGGGATCTGGAACAAAAGAATCAAACAGGGAAGAAGAAGAAAAAAGAGGGGGACAAAGGAAAGAATGTGAGGAAAGACAGTTAAAAGGGCCAGTTGAGAGGTAATATGGAAACCTAATACAGATAAACCCAAACCCATGGGGACCCCCAAACAAGCCAGGCTCTACAAACCGATGGCAAGGTCCCAGTACTAGAGACAACACCTACACATCTCATTGAACACAGAGGACTCAAGCTGGTGCCTGCCTAGAGCCTTCCCCCCCACAGGCCAGTGCTCTTGGTATAGGAAAGTACTTTGAATGCTAGGAGGAGAAACATAAACACCAACCCAGCTACAAACCCTTCGACCGACCATGATGACCTACTCGCAGTGCTGGGGCAATGGTGGCACAGAGCTTGTAGGAGTAACCGGCCAATGTCCAACCGAAAGCCCACTCTGAGATAGAACTCATACCCTACACTGCTTCAGTGACGAGGAACCTGACTAGGGTTCTAGGATAAAACCAAACACTACCATTCTTCTTCTTCTTTTTTTTTAAAGTAGCTATAAAATGGCTCCTGATGACATTCTGCGGTACCCACAGATCAGTACCTGGCTCAGCCATTATCAGAGACGCTTTCTCTTGCAGCAGATGGGAGCAAACACAGAGACACATAGCCAGACAATATGCTGTGTGGGAGACTACTCTTGGGACAAAATAGATAAAATTGTTTTAATTTTATGAAACTAAGTAACTACTCCTTGTAGAAAAATCAAAGCAAAATTATTTCAAATAATCTATGCTTTCCAAGTTCAAATAAATTTGATTATCCTCTCTATTTTCCCCTCAGATAAAATCTCCTACCAGAACACCTCTGGTTAGAACTCTGGTTTCTAACAATGTTTTCTGTCACATTGTTCTGTGTTTTCATGTCACTCACCATTGGACTAGCATTTTATTTTTTCAGTCTTTGTGTTTTCAAAGTATAGTTTATTCATATTGGCACAGTCAATTGCTTTTAACAATCTATATATACATTCTTCTGATTTAAAAAAAAATCATCTCCTAAAGGCCATAAATGGATTTTCCACATCAAAAATGTCAACTATTACAATGCATCAGACTTAATAAATGATAACCTCACAGCTCAAATTTATTGGCAGAAAAATAAAAATAAAAGCCGCTTGGGAAACATAGGCATATAAAAAAGTAGCAGTATTCACGCAGGAAAACTTAATGTCAATTTATGGCCTTGTGATGCCTTTCTCTAAAAAGTATATAAGAAAGTGCTTTATACAGTGAAAGTCTTAGACAAATATAAATTATTATAATTATAATTATGGTAAGGAATTTGACGCACTTTTATTATAACCCTGCTAATTGCTGTGGTGTTTAAATCCTACATACAGGCATGTCATGCCTTGTGTGATTAAAAAGAAGCTTTATAAAAATTGTAAGTAATTTTTTAATTTAAAAATTACTATTTTAAATCCACAAAGGCATTGTTAATTTTAGATAAGGCCCGTAAGGCAAAGCATTGATTTGTAATATGGCTAATTCCCTAATTGTGTTTTGAATCTTTATTTTTAGCATTAGACTTTTTAAAGCAAAGTGTTCTCAAATAATGCTGACCGGTACCTCCAATTGCTTGAAACATTTTTTAAAAAGTCACGGAAAAAAAACTTCTAACTTATTTTTAAGATTTAGAACCATCATAATTAGAGCAATACAGCACAGAATCTCTGTGTTAGTATTAATTTAAAGCCTGAAGTATTTTCCCTTTACAGTGATGAAAATGGACAACCAGATATTTCATTAGAAAGAAAAATGTGTCCATCTGTAAAGCATTTCCCCATATTCATGAATTCACAAAAGACATCAGTTTTACAATATTCAAGTTTGGAAGCTCCTAGGGACATCTGTGTTACCCAGTACTCTCCATTTCCTCATATTTATTGTCAAGTAAGGTAACATCTGATTCCATTAAAATATTATTTTCTGTCTTCTTTACAAAGAACAATGGAAACTTGAGATATGCTCTGGCAGTTAATTCTTAGTACAGGATATTCTTCAGATTACAATTTCCTTATATATTCTTTAAGCTTAAGCCTATTAACCCTTTGTTTTAACTTTCTGGAAACACTATCATTGCTTCATGTATGTTTCTGTCTGTTAACAGAAGCACACGTAAGCATTGTGACAATTAGTTAGAAGACATGTTGATCTCAAAGTTGGGTATTTGACTGCATTCTCTTCTATAGATTATATTATTGATTAGGAATATAACATTCATTAATGACTATATAATATCAATAAAGAGCAAAGTTTGTGTGGATAAGTGTTGGAAAGCATCTGAGTAAATTTTAAAATAAAGATACAAGTAGTTGCTTTGGGTTGATAGTCTATAATTTACTAGGTCAAATAAATTCTACGGTCAGCTCTTATAGTTGTGGGTTCTACATGCATGAATTTAAACAATGTCAAAATACTCAAAAATTTGTGACTTTACTAAACATGTACAGGGTTATTTCTTGCTATTCTCTATCTGATATAGTATGACAGGACCAACCTACAATCAATATTAAACTACAGAGGGAAAACTTAAAGCAATTCCTACAGAATTAATGCTACGAAGATATTTCCTGTTTTCACTCTTATTTCAAGTCTTAGCCAGACCAATAAAGCAAGAAAACGAAATAAAAGAGGTATAAATAGGCAAGGAGAAAGTAAAATTATTCTTATTTCCAGATGATATGAGCCTATACTTAAAGTACCCTAAGGATTCTACTGTAAAACCTTAGAATTGATGAACACTTTTACTAAATTAGTAAAATACAAAGGCAACATAAATGCAGTAGCTTTCCTACAAAGCAATCATAAATGTGTTCAGAAAAAAATAATTAAAAAAAAAGATTTGGGGCAGAAGGTAGGGCCTGAGTAGTTAAAAGACTTCAACAATGAAAACTTCAACAGTAGAATACTGATAAAAATCAAAGAGGACTCTAGAAGAGAGACAGACCTCCCCTACTTGTGAGTCAGCAAAAGGAAGACTGTGAGAGTGGCTCTGTTGCCAAATGCAATAACACAAATGCAATCCACTTCTCACCAAAATGCAAACATTTTTCATAGAACTAGAAAAAAATAATTCTAAAATTTTATATAAAAGCACAAAAGATCCTAAATAGCCAAAATTATCCTGAGCCAACAAAAAGAGAGAGACAGTGATACTTAAGGTACAATGATACACAATTTCACATCATACTGAAGATTCACAGTAACAAAACAGCATGACACTAGCATTAAATGAAACGTGTGTATCGATGGAATATAACAGACGACCTAGAGATAAATTCACATAGCTACAGCCCTCTGATTTTTCAAAAATATGCCAAAAACATACATTGGAGGAAGAAATATCTTTTTAACAAGTACTTCTGGAAAAACTAGATATGCAAATGTAGAATACTGCAACTAGATTCCAGTCTTTCATCCTGTATAAAAATCAAAATATATCAAAGACTTTAAAGAGATGCCTGAAACTTCCAAACTCCTGGAGGAAAATATAGGGAAAATATTTCAAGATACAAGCATGATGGCTATCTTTTATAATGCCAGAAGTTGCCATACAGGCCACTTTAGGAAGGAAAAAGGTTATCAGTGATTTTAACCAACTTGGATTCTGCATGCTATAACAACCTGGCAGGCAATACTATTGTTTTACTAAATGGTAATATTTTCAAACTGCCTTTTAAATATTTATGATTATACCCACAAGTTAGTACTAGTCTTAATCTTGGTCAGTGGAACTTTTTTTTGCAGTGGGCAGCCGTTAATGAAGAGAATCATAACTGGTCAAAGATCCAAGAAAAACACTGAGTCTGTGTTCATTCCTAAATGGAGTATCTATATTAACCTCCCACCCAAGGCACAGGAAACATCACAAAAGAGGGGAAAGAAAGAAAGAAAAAAAGAGTCAGAGGATGGGAAAGAGTACCATGAAATGGTGTGCTCATGAACTCAGCAAGCCAGTCAACACTCCAACTTGGATGGAGGACAGCAGGTGCTCCCAAGACCCCAGCACTACCTGAAGTGCAACTGGTGGATGATGACTGCTTGGTAAGGGAGGATCCATTTTCTCTGGAAATGTGGTCTATAGCAGGCTGCCCATGCCCTAGTGGAAGTCCCCATGTCCCTGTTCGTGTTAGTACTAAAGGACTCAATGAGTTATAGCGGCAACAAAGGGCAAAAAGGTGGGAGGGGAGACATGTGAAGAGGGGTCCAGGAAGGGAGAGTGGGAATGAATATAATCAAGATATATTGTATACGTGTGTGAAATTTCAAAAATAAAAATAAATATGTGTAACAATTACAGACATAGGCAAGGACTTCGAAAATAAGATTCCATTAGATCATGAAATAACTGCAAGTATTGTCAACGAGGCTTATAGAAATTAAGGCGTCTGCACATCAAAGGAAAAAATCAGCAGTGTAGAGACACCCTATAGAGTGGGAGAACAGCATTGCCAGCTGCTTCTCTGATAGGATATTAACATTACAAATACATAAAGAACTAAAAAATTTAAACACCAAAAAAAGAATTTGTCAACCAATAAGCAGGCAAGTGCTCAGAACAAACAGTTCTTGAAAGAAGTACAGTAAATACTGGGAAATTTTCTAGCACTTGTAGCAATGAGGAAAATGAAAATCAAAAGTTATTGAGATCCTGTCTCACTCAAAACACAATGGCCTTCCCCAAGAAAAT
Source organism: Psammomys obesus (assembly GCF_907164565.1). Lineage (NCBI taxonomy): Eukaryota > Metazoa > Chordata > Mammalia > Rodentia > Muridae > Psammomys > Psammomys obesus. Next base: position 25,282,551 of record NW_026596034.1, read on the forward strand.
AAGTACCAGCCAATACTGGTACAGATGAGACTGTGGAAGTAGCTCTCATATACCACGGATGGAACTGTAAAATCATCTATGTAAAATTAGTACAGGAATCCAAAAAGTGAAGAAATCAAAACTAAAACTAGAGCTACTATATGATCCAAATTTACCACTCTTGAGTACATGCCCATAGTAATCAAAGTCAGCATATAATTAAAATGCAGTGTCCTCATCACTATCATCATACTATGTATAATAATCAAGTTAGGAAATCAACTTAAGTGCATAGCTACAGACGAATTTTAAAAAGCATCATGCTCACACATACATACTCAAGTATTATTCAACACAAGGAAGAATAAAATCTGTATAAATGGACAAGGATGAAACTAGGGATTATCACATTAAGCAAAATCAGCCAGACTCAGAAAGACAAGCATCGCATGTTTTTGTTTTTGCTCATGTATTGAATGTAACAATAAAAGGATATGAAAATAGAAGTAGAAAGGCGGCCAGGAACTGGAGAGAAGTAGCATAAAAGAGAATATGTGTTGAATAAAATTACTACATTATATGCATGACACGTCATGATGAATCTTATCATTTTGTACAATTAATATGTATTTTTAAAAGGAAGGAAGGGGCCGGGCATGATGATGCACACCTGCAATCCCAGCACTCTGGGAGGCAGAGGCAGGTAGAGCTCTGTGAGTTCAAGGCCAGCCTGGTCTACAAAGTGAGTCCAGGACAGCCAGGGCCACACAGAGAAACCCTGTCTCAAAAAAAACAAAATACAAAAACAAAAAAATGGAAGGAAGGGAGAGAAAAGAGGGAAGGGAATGAAAGAAGGATGAGTGGGGGAGGGAGAAAGAAAGGAAAATGATGGAAGGCAGGAAGTCAGAGGGGGAAGCAGACCTGTACTCAACCAGGTGCTTAAATTACCAGATAATTATTTCAAATGGCACCAGAATGACATTTTGAAGAACACAAAAATATATAGTAAAGATGAGAGAGGATATGATTATGAAAAATTTAGTGGATATTCTGGAGTTGAGAAATGCAGTAACATAAACTGAATCATTGAAAAATAGATGGAGAAAGGATTGTTGAACTATTAATAGAACAATAAACATAATCAAACCAAAACATGAGTAATGAAAGGATGCATAATAAAAAGCGTAAAATATGTAATATACACATTACAAGGTTCCTAACATGTATAGGTGGAATCTTGCAAGTAAAATAGAGACTTCTGCAGAGTTTATATTCAAACTGATAATGACAAAAATTATCATAATGGAAGAAAGATATCCATCTGCAAAATTCCCATGTGCAATAAACAAACAAAAAGTTCAACTGGTTACATCCATAAAGCTACTTAAGAAGAAAAATCTTAAGTGGGGCCAAAAAAAAATGTATTACCCCAAAGGCAACAGTAAGACTGGCAGCCTACTTCTGAAAAGATGTGATGGCCCCTAAGAGACAATGGAATGCCATCTTTTAAAGTGCTGAAAGAGAATAGTTACTGCTATAGAGTCAGCACTTTTAGAAAATATCCTTCAAAACTAAAGATGAGATAACTTTATAGAGAAACAGAAAGTAGGGTAACTTATCAAAATAGACATAACATAAACACAAATGTGACTTGTTAGGTAGAAAAGGCAATTTCAGAAAAAAATATGAGGATAGGGAAAGAAACAAAAAGCATTTGTGTAGATGAGTCTCAATTGATCTTGGCTGCATAATGGAAAACCATAGTATTTTATAAGGTTAAAAATATATGAGCAGCAAAATGCTTGTCAGCAATAACACAAAAAAATGTAAGAAAAGGTAAACAAGACACTGTCTAAAGTTCTATCATTTTTAGTGTGTGTCCTGAAGGTATGAGTTTGACAACAGCCTGTATTAAATGATGTGTGCTGTATTCAGGGTGACATTTAGTATGTTACTGTAAAAGTAGGAAAAACAATCAAACAAAAAGATTACATTCTCCTTTCCTCTTTATTTTCACTTGGTATTGAGGATCAAAGCTAATGCTTCCCCTCGTTCCACACAGAGCTGGTCGTGGTGGCACCTCCCTCTTAACTCCCCATTAAGAAGGCAAAGACAGGAGGCTCAGGCCAACCTCTGCCTTATGAGACTTTTTTCTAAACAAACAAACGAAATCTCACATATGCTATGTGATCTGAGTGTCATTGAACCACACTCCCTAGACTATGAAAAGGCATACTGATCCTAAACACTGTGAAAAGTCATTAAAGAACACAAATATGACAGAGTGAATAGAAAATAGTAAGGTAATTTGTATTAAATGTAAATGGGACTCAGTGTACCAATTCAAAGACATAATTTTCTGACTGGATAAAAGATCCGTTTAGGAAAGAGTATTACTAGTTGAAAGAATGATATTTTAAAAATCCAGCTATATAAAAATACAGTTAAAACAACTAAATTAGCCTTTAAAAATAGTCTTTAAGATAAGAAATAGTAACATACAGTATGATTACCAGTCAACAGAGAGATGAATCATTCTCAATTTATGGGCATTTAATTTAAAAATAGCATTAAAATATATAAAACAAAACTTGAAAAAGTAAAAAAATAAATGTCATACACAAATTTACATTGTATTGAAAGCCTTTAGCGAATCTTTCAGTTGCAGAAAGAACAGGTATTCAGGAAGAAAATAATCACTAACAGAGGTGACCTGTACAGCACAGGTCCTGATGTAAGCCCTCTGTAACCCAGCAGTCACAAGACAAATTCTTCCAACTAAATTGATCACAATACAAGTGTCATCATGACAGACTAATGAAAGACTGAAATAGTTCAGGGTATATTGTGACCACAGAGATCTGGAAAGTTATTTTAAAACATGAGAAATTAATAAAATGATTAATAAATAGACCAGGCACTGTGGTAATCCTAACACTTGTAATCCTAACACTTGTAATCCTAACACTTGTAATCCTAACACTCCGGCAGGTAGACACAAGCAGATCTCTGTGAGTTTGAGGCCAGCCTGATATACAAAGTGACTCAAGGACAGTCAGGAAATTCACAGAGTAACCCTGCCTCAAAAAAAAAATTAATAAATGGCAAAGGAATCAGCTAACTCCTTCAGGCTGGTCTTTTACCCATCTACAAGTCCCATGACATACCCACCACACACACATACACACATACACTAAATAACTAAGTCTAAAAACTTTTTTAACAAAATATGTGAGACATCACTAAAGCAATTATTGAAGGAAGTGGATAGCTTTGCAAATCTATGTTAGAAAAGAAACCTATAACTAATATCATTATCTAATACTGTACCTTGTAAACATAGAAAAAGGACACAAGTAATAGAAGTCAAAAAAATCATCAGCAAGTGTTGATTCTTTGACAAGATGAGTAAGAGTAGTTTTTAAAAAATAGGTTAATCATGAAAAGAAGAAAACATAAATCATGAATATAAAAAATTAAAGAATGGAGTCACTGAAGTTTTCATGACTTAAAAAAATTAGATAATATGATATTATGATAAACTTTATCTCAATTGACTTGATAACTAAAATAAAATATCCAGTTGGGGTAGGGGTGCATAGCTTACTGAAATTAACAAAAGATATAAAAAATATATATAGTCCTATATATTTTTAAAAATTAGAAATAGTAGTTAAGATTGTCTAGGCTTAATAGCACCATTGGTGAATTGTATCCAATGTTTAAGGAAAAGTAATAACAATCTTACACAAAGTTTCAGAATATACTGGAGAAAGGATGCACACCAGCTCATTTTATGAAGCCAGCAATTCCAAAACCATGACAAGAAAGTTATACATGAATATCTCTCATTCACATTCATTTAGAAATCCTTAACAAAATGTTAACAAGTCGTGTATCATAATATGTGAAAGGTAAGTACATCATGGTAAAGTGACATTTGTCCTACAATTGCAATGCTCATTTAAGAGGAAAATCAATCGTAATTTACTGTGCTAACAGCTTTATTTAAGCTGTAACTTGTTTCAGCAGAAGCAAGAAGATCACTTTACAAAGTTTAACAGTCATTCATGATTTTAAAATAAAACAACTCTTGGTGACTAGAAACACAAGGAAACCCCTTTCACCCGACATAAGGTTTATACATAATGATGAAAAATGAAATTCTACTGCAAGTCATAAAAATGGCAATGGTGTCACCTAATACTGGAAACAAAGCAAGGAGTTCTCTCTCCCGCTCACTGTTTCTACGGAGTTGAGCTAGATACCCTCAACACTGAGATAAGATGAATTAGAAAGAATGTATGTGATTGCTGGTAATGAAGATAACAGCCATGCAGCGATGGATGGATTGTGTTTGCAAAAAATTATAAGCAATCTGTAAAAACTATAATTTGCATTTTAAAAGTATGCTAATATATTAAAATCTGGGCATGCAATTACTATCTTGGAAAGATGAACAAGAAGTCAATATCAGTCATTACAGATGTGAACTCATAACCAGAAGAGTCAGGAATGATTTTTCCTTTATGAATTATTTAAGTTATTGAACATAGTTAATTGAACATAGTTAATTACTTTTTACTATTTTGAATATTACTAATTTTTTTAAAAAATTGGATTGGCCACTGCCTTATCAGTGTGGTCAAATGATGAACACTTTTCAGTCCTGTGTCCTTCATCCAACTATGATAGAACTCCTTAGCAGACCACAGATATCATTAACATGACTGTCATTCCAGAATTATATCCATTTGAGAGACGTACAGTAAATAGTACATAAATGATTTGTAGCCAGAAGTCAAACTGAAGCTCATATTAATATATACCAGGGCAATGTTTAGATGCCTGTTTAATGCTTCTTCACTATGCCTTGTACTCACATAACTAAGAAGTAAATATTTCCTTTTCCTTAGCCTTCTCAGATACTAAACAATATACAAAAATAGTAACAATAGCAACAGTAAAATCTAACATGTATTTAAGGCTTGTTATTTTACAGATTCTGCAACAAATTCTTTATGTGTATTATTTCAAAATCTAATACCCATATTTCTAGCAACAGAAAAATAAGAGGTTAGAGGAGAGAATAATTAAGATTAATTAGAAATTTCCCAAATAGCCTTAATTCTCCATTCTTTGTAGTTTAGTATACTGTAACAACACTTGAGTATCATGATGGCTGAAGTGTGTGTGTGTGTGTGTGTGTGTGTGTGTGTGTGTGTGTGTGTGTG
>NW_026596034.1:25287773-25294162 GCF_907164565.1 Psammomys obesus
GTGTGTGTGTGTGTGTGTGTGTGTGTGTGTGTGTGTGTGTGTGTGTGATGGAAATTTTGGAGATGGTAGATGAACATCAGAATTTACAACATACTAAAAATTAGACCTGTTCTAGGTCAGCCTTATCCCACTAAGTAGAACGTTGTGCAGATACACAGAAAAAAAATTAGACTATCTTCAGATAATTTAAACAAAACATAAAATTATAACAGGAATTATAAAAGTAACTTGGACTGTCCACCTGACCAAGGAAACCAACAAAATCTCCTGTCTCCTCTTGCTTTACCCTCTGCTAATCCTTTGGAGCCCCAGGAACAGTGCAAATACGTTATCAGTTCTGAATCCACCCAACAGACTCATTTACTGTCTGTCTATCTGTCCCTTGTAAACATGCACTAATCGATAGTTCAGCACTCCGAAATGTTAGACAACCCCAGTAATCATTACCCTGAGAATTAACCGGCACAGCAATTATCGGGCCTCCTTAAGCAGCGAATGATCCCATCTGCTCTTTAGCAACATATTCTGCGATAGCACCAAGAATTCCTTCTTCCACAAATGCCTGGACCAAGAGGCATTCTACTGCGTCCCAAAATAGTAGCTGTGCTTTTGGCTTCCGAGCTGACGACAGCTGAGGAGGTAAGGGCCAGGCACCAAGTTGCTGCGGTTTTCCTCTGCCTCGGACCTACAAGGGCCTGTCTCAGTGCTCATCTTGGTGAGCCCTGATGGCCCTCTGGATCAGGAGCCCACACCTGGGACCAGTGGAGCAAAGATGGCTTCTGACAGCTTCCTGTGCTACAAAATGCCTTGCAGTGGCTGAGTAGCCTCCTCTTCGTGTGTTCTCTCTTCTCCCCTCCCTTCCACATCCAAGCCCTTGTTTAGTCCCAGACTCCATTAGAAATGCTATTTGGGCAGCAAATTTCACAGATTGGATCCATCTCAATGCTGTCATGCAAAGAAAACACATCTGTCTAACTCTCCATTTAAAATAAGGGAAAAGTTGAAATAGCAAAATGCTGTAGTCACTCAGAGCTGTCTCCTAATGGACCTGTTTGTCCCATGAGCTGTAGTGAGGGGCTTCTCCTCCGTAACAATTCTTTGTGCATATTAATATTATGCATGTTTTCCATGTGACTCCTTCTCACTCGCCCTCACCCCATCCTTTGAATTCATTTGAATAAAAATAATTTATGTGGACATTCCTTCAGTCAGGATTTTCTCTTTTCTCTTTCTTAAAGACACCCATAACATCCGGTTGATGCTTCTCGTCCAAACCAAGTCGTTACGCCTTTGCGTGTCGTTAGAGCTTTATAAAGAACAACAGCGACATCTGCATGTGCCGCGGCGCCAGGAGATAGGAAAAAAAAAAAAATACTGAAAACAAAACTCCACACTGGCTTGGAGGCTGTCTGGCTCTTTCTCCCCACAAGCCCCTGCCACCACCATGGATAGGAGTAATTGTACAGTGTAATCACATCACAGCCTCATCTGAATATTCATAGCAGAGACAAAGCTTTGGAGGATAAGGGAGGAGTGGAGATAATTTAAATATAAACCAGCATCTCATTTCTGAATCAGGTTGTGCGGTTACGCTGTGCACCAGGATTCAATATTAAACCAACATTGTTTCACAGTTTGAAAATTGGACGAGAAGAAGATAGAAGAGAAAGGACCTCAGGAAAGGAAGGGTGGCATTACATTCTCGTTCTTGACTGAGGAAAAACAAATGGACAGCAGCAGAATGAAAATCGTTAAAGTGATATTTGAAGAGTCTCCAACAGCGACTAACCAGCTGCTGTTTTACCAAGAATGAAATAGCCTATTGAGGGAACTTTCAAAAGCCCGCAATTAATATGTTGTGCATGTAGAAGGTCTACAAAGAACCCACTGTCTTCCCCCAGATAGCCTCAATCCTCACATCTTCCCTAACAACCACCTTTCCTTTCTGTCAGGTGCAAGGGAAAGATCAGAGCTACAAAATAATTGATTAACCCCTTCAAAAGTGACAACACCCATCTTCACAATTAGAGGAGAAAAACAAACACGTATAAAGGTGACTTCATTAATGAGGGGATAAATTACCGATGGCTTCTTCATTCTCTTTAGTTCATTACCCCCCAAACGAAACAAATATAATCCACACGTTAACATTCCTCGTCTTCTTTCTTTGTTTTTGGTATGTTGCTCTCTATTATTTTTTTTAAGTGTTGGTATTTGTAGAAACCTCTGCCTGCCACTGCATTCCCCAAAGAGCTACTAGTTTCAGCCCACTGGAGTTTATATTCCTTTAATTGTCTATTGCAGGGACATTGCTGCTGTTTTTAAAAATATACCGCTCTGCAGGAATTAGAAGAATCCAAGGTTGTATCCAACTTCAAAGGTTTCCAAGTCATAATGATTTTAGAAAAGCAGAAGACACATCATGGAACAAGCCCCTGTTTGAAGATAAGCATCACAGGGTTCTTTTTTTTTTCCTCTCCTGTCTCCCCAACTTTGTACTTATCTTGGCTCTGAGTGGCCCCTTGCTAACATGGTTTAATGATATGCAAATGAAATATGCATAAAACCATTCTACTGTATGATGATTAAACACTGGAGACATTAACAGGCGGAGGCTTCACTCTGTATAATAATCCTTCCCGACCATCCACTTTGATTGCGGAGTTATGGAAACCATAGCAGTTGGCAGAGAGGGTGAAAGAGAGGAAGGAAGGAAAGGTGCAGGGGGCACCTCACCCATCTCCGTGCTTCTCCTGCTCCGAAAGAGCCCCCCCCACCTTTGTACTGCACTCCTAGTGCTGTCTTTTGTAATCCATCCAGTCTCACCAGTTCGATTAACGGGGGCGGGGGGGGACACCTCTTTTCTCTTAATGTTTCAAAGCTCATTAGCCAAACGATTATTCCTCATTAACAGCGAAAGCTCATTCATTAAAAGGAAGGATATGCCCAAAAGATGCCAGTGCGATTAATCCTGAGTCCCGTAACTGGACGGTAAATCCCATACTACTTGTATATTCCATGCGAAAGGGGCACGCGCCAATCCACAATTAAAGGGGAAAAAAAAAAAAGAGGAACAAAAATGAAAACAGTTTGTGTGTTTTTGTAAAATCCACAAGAGCAGCAATTAATATTCCCATTGAATGACTTTATTATTTTTTTTTTGTCTCCCTTTTGTTTCCAGTGCCTGCCCCTGGCTCAGCGCCTGGTGCCAACAGAACACCTTAGGAGGATTCACAGCAGCGCAGAAACCGTGAGTACCAGCCGTTTTCCCAGACCCTTTTGCAGGATGTCTTTTTTTTTTTTTAAGCACCTAAAACAGAGAGCAGGCTCTTCCCCCTCTTCTCCTCAGCACCCTGCCACCAGGCTTTGCTCGGTCGCCCCTTCCAAATCCCTCTGCCTTCGAGTTGGTGCGTGTCTGTGTGGCATCCCTCTCCTCCTCCTCCTCCTCCACTCCCATAGTGGATCTTGTAAAAGGGCTTCAGATCGGCCCCATTCATCTCCCTGGCGATAGCAGTGAATGTAGATCAATCTCTAGCTGCCTGCTAGCTGCTCCAGTATGATTTTTATTTTGTCTTCCGTGTGTACCTGGGTGAGAGAGTGGCATGTACCCACGCACACATACATGCACATACACGCATCTCCTCCTCTCTCCTCTGCCATCCTCTCCTAGCTCTCAGACATGCACTCACCCCACACGTGTGTCTAGGCAAGACACACACACACACACCTACGTACGTACCCATACCTATAGCACGAAAATAGATACATATCTAAGCATTCAGCGTGTCACATAGTATGTGTAGCTGTATACACATGTAGCTTTGCACGCGTCTCTATGTGCCATCCATGCTTGCCTGTTTGCACTTCTACCCATCTCTAGAGCTCCTCTTAAACGTGCCCTCCTCTCTCAGCAGAGGCTTCTTGCAGTCTCCCTCCAGGATGGTAAAAGCAGTGTTCTTTCATTAGGACTTCTATTTGTAGACCTTTATGCTCTCTTCTCTGCCTTCTTCGGAGCTGTGAAATTGGCATCTTTCCCTGAGGTTTTCCGAATGGCAAGTGGCACCGGCTGTGGCACGCATTCAATGCCGCTTCCTGTGGCATTTCTCTTCCGATGTCTGCCTTCCCTCTTTGTTGTTGACTAGGCTGAACGGTGTTTTCTTAAAGTTAATTATAAACGAAGTTGAATAGCAAATAAGCCAGTAGCATGCCCCTTCAAAAAAAAAGGTAATGAAAAAAACAAAAATAGCCCATACAAGTGCCTTCTGCTGCAACAGATGCCCACATCACCCTTGGCATGGGCGAACGGACAAACAGTTTTGGTGGTTGGTAATTTTCTTTTTCTGATTGTTGCTGTGTCTGTTGTTTGTTTTCCTCGTTTCTTTTTTGATTTTTCAAGATGTCCAGGATCCCGGCCTCTGCTTGGAACGGAACATGGCGGAGACATCGGCCTTTGTCTGCTGGGTGTGAAAACATCCGCTGTGCTGGCTCCACTGCGGCAGGATCAAGTTTAAATGAAAAAAAGTGATTAGAGTCAGCTTTGTGCTTCTTTGGTGTGGAAGACCCCCAAACCCCAAGTAGCCGACTCCCAGGGTCCAAGGAAGGGCTCATGGTTGGAGCAGCCTGGGCTGTAATCCTGGCACTTGCGCCTTGCGATGCTGCCTGCAGTCCGCTCCTGGGGGTCTGGATAATCTCCCTTGGCTTTACCGCACTGTCTGGCCCGCATACAGGGCCGGGGAACATATACCCGCTGCTGCTATCACACGAAACTGTGGCGTTGCCCCTGAATGGATGGCACGGTGCCAACTCTTCTGCCATCCGCCCTTGAAGCTTTTTTCTTTCCTCCCGCCCTCCCCTTCTTCTCCTCCTCCTCCCGTCGACTTGACGTTAATTAACACACGGGTTAATTGATTTTAAAAGCCGAAGAATTACAGTTAACTTTTCCCACAGGGTACAGACGCCAGCCGCTTGGCACACTCTACCTTCCGCACTGGTGCAGGGGGGCAGGGAAAGCCCGCAGCAAAGCCAGCCACTGCTGAGGGAACGTTGCCTGCTTATTGGAGTAGAGCGGATGGGAGCCGACGTGGCACTGCCTCGTCCTGAACAGTTCATGGAACCAGTCTACATGTTTGTCAAATAATCAAACACAACCCTGCCTTTCCTCTTCCAGGCTAGAAAACCCCTTTAGAAGTTCTTCTAGAGATGGGCTAAGCCCCTCCCCCAAGCCGCTTACCTCCTCCAGAAAATGTTTCTTTTCCGGTAATAAGAAAATAGTGGTGCCTTTAGGACTTTTTTTTTTTTTTTTTTGCAGTGTTGCTGTTTTAGTTTCACAGGGGAAGGGCACCCCTTCCCTAACTAGCACAAGTATAAGTTCCATGAAGTTTTTCTCAGTATCTGTTTTATTTTGTTTCCCTTCCTGTTGGCCAGATCAGGTTATTTTTGGTAAAGGATTTCAGGGAGAGAGTGCGTAGTATCAAGAACACAATTCCTACCAAGGCTCTTTGTTGTTTTGTATGTGTGTGTATCTTTGCTCGCCATCTCCTTTCCCAGAGCCTTTGTACAAAATAAAAGCAATTGGTATTGCGGTCGGGAAGGAGTCAGGCAAGGCTGGGAACTTGATGGTTTCACCTTTTCATGCTTTCATTTTATTTCATTTTGTTTTTTAAAAGCACACAGCAAGTGAAGCGACAAGAGGAATCCATTATGCAAATTGTGTCACTTTGCATAATGTCTCATGACTGGAATATGCAAATGAGCTGTATAATTTATGAGTGCCAGTGTCTGTCTAAAAGTGTTTCACATAATTTACAAAGTAAGCTTGAGACAGGGTAGAAGCAGCTCGTCCAAGTCCATTGCCAGGAAAACTGCATTTTCCTGTAAGTGCCACTCATGCTGTCGTCAGGAGCTCTGTTAGAAATTCAGGTTCCAAGTGTCCGAGAGACACAGAGATTCTCCCTTCCTGCCTAAAAGTTTGCAAGAAATTTCAGCTTGCGGTAAATAAAATAGTGGCACAATTCTCAGATTCCATCTGGGAGAGAAACTGGGAAAGCCAAACGTTGGCGTTTGTATCTAGGTTTCCTTTTGGAGGAAGCTCTGAGAGGCGTACCTCCTCTGTGTGTCTAGATGTATGAAGGCAGGAGAATGGGAGTTTGCATTCCAGTTGTTTTGTTTTGTTTTTTATGTGTTTGCTCTGTGGAACATTTTATGAATTATAGGCTCTTAATGCATTGGACATCGATACAAAAGGCCTAAAATTAGTTGTCTTATGAAGACAGAAGGCAACTTTAAAGGGGCCTTCAAAGGAGAAATACTACTTGTTAAAGACTAGGTGTGAGTAGTCTGAGAGTTGAAGAGAGATCACATAAAAACAATGGAAACGTGTTTTTCACAGA
>NW_026596034.1:25294172-25357547 GCF_907164565.1 Psammomys obesus
GTTGAAGAGAGATCACATAAAAACAATGGAAACGTGTTTTTCACAGAAAAGGTTGATCAGCAAGTATCTATGTCCATTTTCTGGTGTCTGATTTCTTAGGTTATTATCATGCGTACCTGTGTACCATTTAGCCCATAATGAAGACTACATTTAACTACTATTAAAACACTTTTAATATAAGATCTCTAATCATTCAAAACTGATAAACTGAACCATCAAAACCCTGGATGCACTCTTATATGACGTACTCCTTCTTTTAATAATCATTTAAGAAAATGATGAAGAGGCTGGGGTGAGGGAATGGCAAGGTAACCGCAGTGGGAAATTATGGTTGGGATGTGATTTGTGAAAAAAGAATTTTTAAAAAGAAAAAGTAATGATAGGAAAAATGATGCACCCAACAAGAACAGACTGCAAACTCTATGCTAGCATAATGGGATATTAAGATTGTTGTTCTGTGATCTACCAAAAAAAAAGAAATTTAAAATATTCAAGCCAGAAAAAAAATAAATTCTCTGGTCCCCCCTATCCCCCCAAAAAAGCTGGACTACAAAATAATGAGACTGCTCTCTGGAAAACCTTGCATGTAGAATCAATGTTTCTAAATGACATGCATTTAAGAGGCAGTAGGAAATTAGAAAATATGTTAATGGAATGCAAATGAAAATATATTAAAATTTTCTAAGATGCAGTTAAGATGTGCTTGGAGGGAAAGGCTTTTGTGATTTACTTTAGAAGCTAGGAAAGTTTTGGGTCATTGAGTACCCACTTGAGAGGAAAAAAGCCTGAACCAAATGTGAGAAAGAAAAGTCAAACTTCATCAAAACTGAACATATTTGCTACTGGAATTGAAAAAAAAATATGAAAAAAAAGCTACAGACTGGGGAAAATATTTGCTACTAATGATGAAGTTTAAAAAAAGAAAAAAAAAAAACACAAAAACTAGTCAACTGAAACCAGACTGAAAATATCACAGGGGAAATCTCTCAAAAGTAAGGCAGAAATGTGGACCTCAAAATGTGCAAAAGCAGGATGAACTGTCAGTAAAAGACATATACTGTAATAAATGTTAAAGAATCTCCCCAAACAAGAAGGAAATTATACCATGTGAATAAAAAGTGTTGAAAATGGTAATTGTCATTGCTAGGTTTTAAAACTCTTATTACTTAAGTGTATTATTTACAGATAATTTGGTCTAAGGAAAAAATAGTAATAATTATTTCTTACCAAGTGTAACTTGTGACAACAAAAGTTGTTGGAAAGAAAAATGAAAGAATTTTTCCCTAAGGTTCTTCTTCATATAAGTAGTTCAGTGTCAGTATTAACCTAAAATGGGCTCTAATGAGTCACAGTTGCATATCCTAAAAATAGAAAACTAAAATCACAGCCATGGTTAATAAGCTAAAAGAGAAGAAAAAAAGGTCACCAAACATATCCATTTAACAAAGGGCAATGTAATAGATTTGTGCTTCATTAATTACATTAAATGTAAATGGCCTAAATATTATAAATGACAAGATATGCCAGTGGCATAGAAAAGCAATATGACCCAAATAAATGCATCTTTTTTTACATTCCATTTCCCGTACTCCAGAACCTTCAACTTTTACTCCCAAACATACTCTGTTTCTACAGAACACTTTATTCAGGTACTGCCAGATACTCTGGGCAAACAGGCCCCAAATTTCCCCCATGGGACTGACTATACAAGATTTAACAGTAGTTGTTGCTCTAGTGGCCAACAGGTGAAATGACTTTAGGTTCTAGAAACAGAAAGCACTCTGGAAAGACCAGCCTCCCTTGAAGCCTTTGCATGGTCAGAAGCATGGCCTCTTAGGAGATAGAAGTCCCTATCTCCTAAGAAAGAGAAATAATCCTTTTCATAGGCCCAAAAGATCCCAAGTAATCTCTTTCCAGGCTTAGAGTAGCAAAGATGACTATAATGAAAGGTCAGCCTTCTCTTACAGTCTGCTGCTTTTACAAGCCGTGTGAATAGTCTTTTACTGTGTCAAATGACTTTTATTCTTCCTGTAAGTTGTTGCTTAACCAACCAAACCCATCATTCTCTTTCTTCATTAAGTGATCGTGCTCAGCAGCAGTGGACCAGTTCAGTGGTCCCAGCACTCTCCTTGTCGTTGCTCTGAGAAGCCAGGAACATGACATAGCAAACATTCGCCATAGGGCTGTGACAGCCAATCAGGCATTCATCAGTTCTTCTATGCCTCAGTGATCACTCTAAGGAAAACTACCCTACCTATACTTCAGTAAAGACAGACACCAAAACATTTCTTTCTCATTACGGATGGAAAACATTGTTCTCACCCAAAGAGATGTCTCTAAGGAAGAGCACGAAACACGATGAGATAAAAGTTTGGCAAATATGTAAGAAATGGCAGAAATCTAGTCTCATCTTAAGCTTGCACAGCGCTCTGGAGCATGCATTGTTTACGAAACCAACAGGTGGCCTGTTGCACTCCGACATAATTCAGCCACTGACTTTGGGCTTCCACTGGTGAGGCCATACATCCCAGACATTCCAAAGTGGCCTCCCAAGGGTGGAGTGGTTTTAATCAGCCGACCACAGTCCTCTCAAAGGTCAAATACTACTATTATTCAGCAGGTGGTTTGTCCTACTGAAGAAGATCTAGGTAGAGCCATGGCACCTGTAATAACCAAGTAGACAGTAAATGTAAAAGTGTGTTTACATCTTTTACTTTTAAAATAAAAAAATACACCTAGTTGTGTTCCTTATGCATTTGGACAGAAAATACGCACTCTTCAATTAAGTGTAAGATTCTAAAAGGTCCAGTTGACAGTTACTCAACATCTGCATGTTTTCTGATTCTGTCTATTGCTGAAGAAGTGCTAAAGTCTTAAATTATAAGTATAAACGTTTTCAGCTGTCTTGACTTCTGCTTCATGTATCTCAAGGTTCTGTTATTAGATGCATGCACTTAGAACTGCAGTTTTTTATTATAGAAATGAACCCTTCATCATTGCAAAATACTTTTCATCATCTCCAGTAATCCTTGTTTTGAAATTTACTTTGTAAGAGATTAGTAATCTAATTAAATAATCATTCTCCTACAACATGTTTTCCCTCTAAAGTCTAATACTTTAATGGAAAACTTATCAGAAATAGTAGTAAGTAGGTAAACTGAAAAATGAAGGTATGGATCTGAGGCAGGTGTGAGAAAGGATACAGTTGGAACATGATACTTGGTTTTCTGTCAAGAGAAAGATATTTTTGCATGTGGATGATCACAACACAGGTGTCTGTCTGCTTTAATAATCAATGTGTTTTTATAGATGTTTTATAATTTATAGTGGAAAAAGTTTTAAGTAAAGAAGTGTTCATCATAATATGCATTTACAAAAAGTTAACCACATAGGTTATTTAAAAAAGGAAATCTCAGATAACCAATATATGAGAATTACTCCAGTTGTATTTTTTTCAGCAGCACATAATCATATTGAAAGTAAACCATAAAAGGTATTTTTTATATCCCAGGTGAATAGAATATACAATATAATCGACTAAGAACTGTAGAATTAAATGTATCTGTCAATCTTTACTTGACATAAAAAAAAACTTACGTAAGTAGATTCTAGCAAAAAAGCAACTCTTCATAGTAAAATTCCAATGAGCAAGTGTTGAAAGGTAATAAAAACGGAAAATCATTTGGCAAATATCTGAAAAATAACTGCAGTCAGTAATCATGATTGAATCTTAAAATCAGTGGATCCTTTGTGTCTTTTATACCACTTTAATCTACCCTACTTTGGGAATGGGAAAGGTGATAGTTATCTAATTGTGGAGGTAGGGGCTAGAGACAGAAGAAGAAAGTAAGAAATAACAGTAAGATGTCTGAAAAGTCAGAAGGGATCATACTATTAACTACCCACTTTAAAATGCCTACTATACACATAGGCCAGTATATAAATATACATATATAGTCTAAACGAAATCTTAACATCTGCGCTGACAGTGCTCCCGTCAAGAGCCATAGACCATCTAACAAAACTACCAGCCCCTGACATGACCCCTTATTTCAGTTGTTTGTCAGGGATACCCAAGAGGCTCCCAAAATATTATAAACCATTGAGGATGCCCTTTTTGTTGCCTGCCAGAGGTGGAGAGTATGCCCCTGTTGCTGTAGACACTGTGCGCATGTTTCAGACAAAGGGCCCAGATCTCTCTAGTTGAACCTAACCGAATGCCTCCAGCCTGAAGACTAGTTTTCATGGCACCGTAGTAGCTCTCAAAGGAGAGACGGAACCAACAGTCCTACCCAGCTATTGCGCCTGTGAACCACAGTAGTGACAAGCATGACGTAATAACCCTTAGGGTGCAGTAGTGGAACACAAGCAATGCAAGTAACCTCTGCTCCCTAATCGGACTTAAGACTCACTGAGCAAGAGTGAGTCTTGGCACTAGGAACATAGCCAGCTACTCAGGGCTGGTCAAGCCATGCATCTTGCAGAAGAAAAAAAGAAACCTACCAGCCACTACTTCACTAAGCCAGCTGAATCCCTAACCATATTCTAAACATTTACCCGCTGACATGTCTCTAATCGATACATCTGCCACACACTGCCAGCACCTGAGGCTTGGGGAACATAGTGGAAGAGTGGGTGGAAAGATTTTGAAGAGCTAGAGAAGCAGAGATTTTGCTGGGCGATTGCTTCTCCCAGAGACATCGGAAGCTACATTCATGAAATCTCATCAGCACGAGTGCCTAAACATTACCTGAACAAGCGTGACACCCATAGAAATGCTAACATGAACAGAGAAAACTCATGACGTCTCAACGTGAGGCAGAGAACCAGGAGCTATAGTCTTCCCCAAGGAAAAGCATACCAATTGATTATCCATTTCCAAATGATCAGCCCTGAAAACATATACATATACGTAACATTGTGTGGACTGGGCAGGTTGTATTTATGTACTTAGGAATATATATAAGCAAGAAAAAAGAGACCATGAATTAGACAGCAGGGGCTTATATGGAGGGGTTTTGAGGGAGGAAAGAGAAGGGGTGATATAATCTCAAAATAAATTTCTTTAAAGATCTCCTTGTAAGGTATAGTTTAATTACAGAGAAACAAGAGGGGCTTTAACATGTAAACCCTAGTAAATGATTTAACTCTGTGTTCAGAAATAATATCATCCAGTATTGGGACACTAGAAACCTCAAGATAGTGCACATTCTCACCTGTCATCTTGAGCTCAACATCACATTTGGCAAAAATTCATAATATCATTCCCATCATGAAAAAAAGTTACAGACCATTCTGAACTAGGAGACATCCTATGCACAAAGTAATAACTTTCCAGTGTTCTTTGGAACTGTGAAAGTCATGGCGAATGAAGGAAAACTGAGACTTAGGGATTGGTGGAGATTAAGGAGACACAGTGACTAGAGCAGTGCCTTCCCCCATGCACATAGTTCCGATAAGGCCTTGTCCCAGCACTAAGACTATAACTGCTTCTTACATCTAAAAGAGGACGGTCTATAAAGATGCTAAAGGCAAGGACTTCTCTGTTGTTGCCTGCCCTGAAACCATAGTCTGCTGCCATGCTTTATCCTCTTACTCAGATGTGGAAGTCAGACAGCTCCTTAAGGGAGAAATCCTGCTGGAGAAACAACTACAATAAAGGCATAAAAAAAATCTGCGGTGACCATCCACCCCTGAACAACCTAGTTTCTGTTTGTTGAACATGTATAGATCACATGTAGAAGAGAAAGATCTACAAGATGAAGAGGAATAAAAAAAAAGAGTGACTGGCCCCAGAAATAAAGATGTTACAAGAAGAGAAAGACAAAAACTTGAAGACACAGAGAGAGACTGAAGCAGGAGGATCATAGTGATGTCAGGGGGCTGCCTGGACTACCTAACAAGCCCAGTGAGACCCTGGCCCAAGGAAACAACAACCAAGGAGAGGTTAAAGAGAGAGCTGAGGGCGTGGCTGAATCACATACAGCATGGAGTTCGCAAGTGTGAAAACCTGAGGTCAGGTTTCTGGGAGCCATGCTGAAAATCCAGTCACAGCAGCAGATGTGTATCATCCCAACCATGCCAAGACAGGAGGCAGAGACACAGATCCGCAGGAGCTGGCTGGCCGGCTAGCCTGACACACGTGCTGAAGTTCTATGTCAGGGAGAGGTCCTGTCTCAAAAAGAAAAAAAAAACACGTGGAGGGCACAGGAGCCACAACACTGAAGATTGTCTCCTGACTTTTGCAGGTACGCTGTGCACTCGTGTACACACACACAAACACACACACGCGCACACACACACACCCCACACACAAAGAGATGTAAACTAATGACAGTTAAAGCACAAAGACATGACATCAACTGAACAACCTGGAAGGAAATTCAGCATGGAATCAAAAAGCATTAAAAATATGAGCAAATACAGAGAAGCTGGGATGGAGTAACTGACATTAATCTCATTGCATGTTTCCTTTTATTTTAGGGCATTTATTGAGGCTTCCTGAGTCATTTTACTTTGAAAATGGCATTTTTGTTATTTTTTCAAGCTTTCTTCAGAAGTCAGGAGCCTGTAAATGTTAATAATACCTGAAATCCTTAAGCTCAAATATAAAGCAGCCCAAGACTTCTTTGTGCTCTGCTGTTGGAATGTCCAAAGCTAAATGTTACCTATTTAGAAAAGAACAAGTTATTTTAAGAGAATGAGTCCTAACGAGAATATGCTCTATTCCTCTCTACCCCACTGCTTATCTCCAGGGGTAACATTGCTAAGAACTTGCTGAGTCTATGCAAACACAGCTACATCTGCGAAATGCTCAACGAGGCTGGGAACAATTACTGTTCCACACTCTGCCTTTTTTTTTTTTAACTCAATAATAAAACTATGGGAATCCTCTTGTGACTCTATTTACATATTTGCCTCCCCCTCAAAGATTTTATAGACTCTCATACTGTGAACACTTCATCGTGTAAGCATCCACAAACTCGCCTTCACCATATCAATAATTGCAAGCACGTGTTGAGACGCACTGAGACTTTACTCCATGTCAGCTACGCTCCCTGTCTTGTTAACCTCTGATGTTTGCTTGTTTGTTATGTTTACTTTTTTTCTTTGTGCTTATTCTCTTCTCCAGAGTGCTCCGGACATAATTTCTCCTGTGCATGATCTTTCTCTGTTAATTATAATTCTCAGTGCTTAAGCTTTAAATCTTAGGTACAACTAGAAATCTTTCGATTCTAACAAATGGCTGGTGTTTTCAGCACCTGCGGTCCAATAGGATTTAAGGCTTGTAGGGAAACCTGGCACCCAAGCCTCGGTGTTCTGCAGCTGAGGAGGAAGCACGGAGAGTAACACAGTAGAATCTCTCTAAAATCGTACATCTGGGACTTGTCAGTTAACTTTAAAAGTATGGGGGGATACAAAATGAATAAAGTGTAATTAATAAAAATAAAAAATAAAAAAAAGTTGATTATAACCAAGACTAGCAAAATATCAGTTCTTAAGGTTTTACTTTCTTTTGAGCAGAAACCTGCATTCATTCATTAGTCTCTAGACATAAGGTTGTGAAAAGAAATTATTTTCAAATACAGGTAATTAAGTGGTGTTCTGAATATTGTCACTAAAAAAAAAATCACGTATTAAATGCAATCTGTGTGGTTTTCTGGTGTGTGTGTGTGTGTGTGTGTGTGTGTGTGTGTGTGTGTGTGTGTGTGAAAGAAAGGAAAGCTGTTTTGAATTATTTGAATGAAAACTGCCTTCTGATATTTACAGTGGCTCCTCTGGCCTTTTCCAGTGACCCATGCACAGTGTTCAAACTGTTGATGGTCACTCCATTGGGCCTACAGAAATTCCAGCTCAGTTTCCTGCTGCTTTGATAGGTTTCTGTTCTCCTCCTGCACTTACTTTTCATCATTTTATGTGTCTATGTAACACATATGTTAGTTACAAATAGCACCAAAGATACGAATAGAACTAATTGATCTTTGGTAATTTTTCTGCTTACCTGGAAAATAGATCTGGACATAATAAAGAGCAGTATCTCAGCAATAAGCTTTCATCTGGATGCATATCAGCCACAGTTCCACAAAGAGAGTGAAGAGCCCAAGGCGATAGTACTGAATCATCACCTAAGTGGAATCAGCCAAGTTAATTTCTGCTCTATGTTATCATTCAAGGAGTTCAGCAGGCTGAACTGGCGGCGAGGGCACAAGTAAGAAGAGGAGAAAGTTCATGTGGCTGCTTGGTGAACACTTGCATTATTTTCAAGTGTGGATTTCATGTTTAGCAGACTTGGGTTTTTATTGTTATTATACTAGAAAGAAAATTGATTTTCTCCACTAGTATCTATTTCCGTTGTTGGGACATTAGAAGTAGATACTGAATTTAACAGTACAAACTTGCTTTTTATTTATGCGCATGAATACTGGTGATATATAAGTTGCCAAAAACTAAGTAATATTTTATTCTCCCTTCAAGTAATAAATACAACTTACCTGAAACAGATCTTAAATCTATTTGTATTTCCAAAGTATTTCTGAGGATTCCATCTGGCAGCAAAACTTAATCCAAGAAATAAATTTACACTGCTTTTTCTCAATACAGTAAATCAGTTCTAACCTCTCCCTTCAGCGGTTATGGGATATTGCAGAAAAATGCTGAGATCATTTCACTGTGTTCTCCAAACACCCAGCTTCCTGGCCTTGCACTCTGCCTAAGGGTTCAATAAGTAGGTTAATTCTTCCTTCAGGGTTGGCCTGAGGGTTAAAGTTCCTGATGAGCCAACTGGAGCTTGCAAGAGTGAAGAGGGCATGTGGATTACGCGTATGTGAATGACCAGGGGAGGAACAACCTTTCACATGCAACCAACTTCATACAAGTGATCTTCATTCTGAGCCATCGTTTCATCTGTCTCTGTATTCAAGATCAGGCTCTTTGTTTAGTACTTATTTTTCAACCCTATTATAATAATGCTCTTTCAGCATCTGGGAGTTGACTATTATGAAAACATCTTCCAGCATTTTCATTCAGCTGTTTTGGTAAAAATTTTCAAATATATGCCTCTGTACTTTCTCATTTATTCAAAACCCAGCTCCTCTTTTACCTTCTGATGAATAAGTAAAATAGGGGGAAGAATAATCATGAGAATATTAAAAAGCTTGTTTTCATTTGGTTAACTTTTTTTTTCTGTGACATCTGGAAAGGTTGTGAAGATGATCTGCTGAGTTCCTATGTACTATACGTTAACAGTTATTTCCCACTTAAATCTGACTTTACATCTTATCACAGGGAGAAAAACTGGCTGTTTGGGATTTAAGTAACTAGGCCATTGTCAGAGAGGTAGCGAGCAGCAGAGGGGATTAAAATGGAGAGAAAGAGTTGCACTTGTGTTTCTTCAGATCCCAGGCCATGCCTGGGGGCCCAGAAAGGTTGGAGACTCTCCAGACATCATCTTATGATAAGTGGTGTGTTCCACAAACGCTTCCTGGGTGTTTATTGTACGTTGAGTATTGTTCTGGGCACTTGAGATTATTTTGTAGGGTTAAAATGATGCTGCTCTAGTGAGCTATCCTCTGTGGAAATGGGAAGAAGAGATAATACGATAATGAGTGCATGATCTAATCTGTTAGAAAGTACCGTGACCCGGGCATGTGGGGAGTGGAGGCAGGATGATCGGGAGTTCAAGAACAACATGGATTACCCGAGACCCTGTCTCCGAACCAGAAGTGACGAGTGGCATGAAAAGAGTCTTGCAGTCTCGTCTTTTTGATCCAATTTAACACGATGATGTTGTGAATTATTATAGGGACCCCCTAGAACAAACACTCACTTTGTGACTGGAGAGCAATAACTTCCTGTATTTCCTTGCATACACTTACTAGACAATGCAAAAATAAAAAAATAAAATTAAAAAAAACTAAGGTGCAGTTTTAAATTGAAAATGTCAAGGTGATTGAGAAGGGATTAATTCAGGGCATGGCGTTTGTGAGCCAAAGCACCACACAGTCCATCTGAAACAGTCCTCATCTCAAGCAGCCCCTACCCATCCGTGTATGCGCCTACGTAGCTCGAAAATAGTTCTCTGGTATTAAATACCCTACTCCAAGTTCCATTAGATTATCTAATGCCTATTTAGACGATAGGAATACTCAGACTTCTCCTCAGGGAAAGATAGTTTTTGAATGGTACCAGTGGAATCTTATTAAGATAAGACACTACACACCTTAATCCCAGCACTCAGGGAGGCAGAGGCAGGCAGATCCCTGTGAGTTCAAGGCCAACCTGGTCTACAAAGAGAGTCCAGGATAGCCAAGACTACAGAGAGAAACCCTGTCTTGGAAAAGAACAAAGATGGACACCCTGATATAGAGCTGTGTCCAGAAGACACTGTCTTCTTGTACTTGTCACCGCTCCTGCTTCTTCCGCTCTTTGCCCTCCCTCTTCTCCAATAATCCCCGAGCCTTTGGAGGAAGGCAGGTGCGCAGGTCCATTTAGGGCTGAGCATACGGCAGGCATTTATTCTCCACACCTTGGCCAGTCATGGGTCTCGGTGTTAGTCATCATCGACCGCAAACAAATGTGCTGAACTGTGTGTATAAGCAGGATGCCATCAATGGATAAGGAACGACCAAATACGCAGAGACTATCTCTGAGCAAGACTTTTTTAATGAATAGGTCTGATTATACCCTGGTAGAAAACAAGGCTTTTAGATTATTAAAACTTTTTTTTTTTAAGTTTAGGGGGGAAAAGGCATTAAGAGTCAGCTTAATTCCATGTTCTTTTAGCAGGAGAATAGTACGTTCTCCTCTAAGGTCTATGACATGTCTAGCTATAGATTCTTGGCCCAGTAATGAATGGTGCCAGGTGTGGGTTTCATCTTGTGGAATAGATGAAACTACAACAGTAAATGATTGGTTGCTCTTCTGGTGTTCATGCCACTATGGCGCCAGTAGGAATGTCTTGCCAGGTCATCACCCTTGTGTCTCCCAGGGTTCACAGATGGGTGTTACTATTTTTCTTCTCCAGTAGTGAGCAGAGCAGAGCAACCTCCAGCATTTCAGATCATTACCAACCTGAATTCTCCCAGTTCTATGGCTCAAGTATTTTATGGCTTCAGTGATAGGCTCTTACCGTCAAGTTCTGAAAGGTAACCAATAGCAATATGGACAGCCTGTAATGTTTGGAGATGGATGGAACCTCACTGGCCAAAAACATCAAAGAAGTAACTCGTTCCTGACATTGGGCTTTTTATTTGTTAGCTTCTGGTTCTACTAGGGATATTTTTTCTTTTTTAAATTATAGTGTAATTCAACATCTCCCCCTTCCCTTTCATCCCGCCAAACCCTACCAAATACCCCTCCTTGCTCTCTTTCAAATTCATGGCCCCTTTATATTAATTGTTACAACACTGATATATGTATATGCACATACATTCATAAATTCAGGGATGTCCATTTAGAATTGGATCCTTATTGTTATTTATCCCTCACCATACTTCCTCTGTTACCCTGCCTTTTGCTTATCCACCTCAGCTTACTTCTTCCTGTAAAAGACCAAGACTGACCAACATCCAGCATAGAAATCCCACCCCCAGCCATCAAACTACTAACAATTGCTAGCTACTGGGAGAGAGAGAAAAAGAGAGAGTGAGAGAGCATCCAAATAATAATTTGAAGGCCAGCCTGGGCTACATGGCAAGACCCCATCGTCAGTAAATAAGCAACCAAATACTCAAAGAATATCTCTAACCAAGACGTTACAAAATAGAAGTTTGGTTATACCATGGGTAGCAAACTAACCTTTTAGATTATTACAACTTTCATAATACTTTTTCGAAAAGCTAGCCTATTTTGTACACTACAAGGAGAGCGCCAAGTGCGGCAGCAACAGACAAAACCCCGGACTTACATTTTTATTATGGTTACTTATGTGTTTGCTCACATATATGTGCATGTACATGCACATGCATGTCACAGTGCACATATGGAAGTTAGAGTACAGCTTATTGAATGTGTTCTTTCTAACACATGGGTCCTGTGCATTGAACTCAGGTGGTCTGATTTGATAGAAAGGACATTTTTTAGTATCACTTTAAAGTTACTTTTCCTGGCTAAAGAGCTCAACTATTACAGTTCTTACTTTCTTTAACAGTTACAGAATACCTCATTTATTGTCTTCCCCTTTGTTCCTGGAGAATTGTTACTAACTATTTTATCATTGTTTCTTTGTTTATAATGGGAGTTTATGCCCTCTGCCTGTTTGAAGATGCTCCCAAGCATAGTTTTCTTCATAGTTATCTTGAGCTCATTAATTAATATTTTGACGTTTGCTTGTCAGCAATTTCAGAGAAAAAAAAATGACTTTCCCTTTTAATAATATTTTATTTACTCTTTGAAATTTTCATATGTATATACAAATTTTCATACGTGTATATATTTTGATCTTATGCACCTTCTGAGTCCTCCCTCAAACTCTCCCAAACACCAGCCACTCCATCTCTGCTCTGCCTCCTATCTTTTACTATCATCATTATTAATAATCCTGAGTCCAGTTGGTAACTTCCCATAAGCACATGGGTGAAGGGCCGTCCGCTCAGATCTGGACCGGCCATGTCCCCCTCCATTAGCAGCCATCAACTGCAAATAGCTCTTCTAATAGGATGGTGAGCTGGAGTGCTGAGAGGCTCCTTACCTCCCTTCCCCATGCTGGAATTTTGACTGACTTGTTCTTGTCCACGTAACCACATTTGCAACGTGTCATGGCTACTAATTCCCACAGGACAAATGACCACATTTAAAAGAACCACATTCATTTTTAAAAGGAGCATGTCCCGTGCTGTTAGTTTTCTTGGGCTCTGTGTAAACACTTTCTTGTGTGTGACCTATGATCTCTGTTGTCTGCGATAAGGAAACTTAGATGCAAGGAATGATATGAGCCTCAAATTGGTTAGAGACAGAAAACGTAAAATATCTCCCTCCCCTGTTACAAATCAGTTAGTTTTGTTTGTTTGTTTGTTTGTTTTTTGAGACAGTGTCTACTGTAGCCCAGGCTGGTCTTGAACTCCCTACTTGGCCAAAGATGACCCTACCTCCTGAGTTTGGGATTACGGGCATGGGCCATCAAATCCAGTTCCATGCAATGTTGAGGATCAAGCCCAGAGCTTTGTGTGTGCTAGATGAACTCTTAGTGGCATCTCAAACCCAAACATAAGGTGTGTTTACACAGAAGAATTCCATAATAACAGGTTTGGCAAAACATGGCCAAGTGTCCGGGATAGGATAGTTAAGATTTTCAATATTAGGCCAATTGGAATTGGAATAAATTTGTTAATCGTGATATTTAATTTTTTTTTTACTGCAGAGACTACCACTGCAAATGAAGTTATATTTGTCTCAGAGATTTGAGGCTGCTTTTCAAGCAAGTAGCTACCTGACATAACTCAAAGGTTAATTTTGTGGTTAAAAATTCACAAGAAATCATTTTTTTCTTACTTTTATTTTGGAATGTTTCTTTTTATCGCCTCCCATGTTTCTCCAGCATCTACCTGTGTAGGTTTAGTCAGAACTTATGGGAGGCTGCAAAGCATATGCGTTGTTGTTATAGCTCTTTTACTGAACATGGGCAAAGGATATTGACTTTCGGGATGTAGTTAAACAAACAACAGTCTATCTACATTGTAAGTGATTAAATGGATGTACTGTGAAAAGAAAAAAGAAATACCTTGCTTTACCCCTGATACTAGCTGAGTTACATAATAAGTCCATATTTTCTCTTAAAAGCATTGCTACTTTCCCTGGGTCAGAAAATGAGAGTAAGTGTTTTGAAACAAGAGGGAAATTTTTGGCTTTGAACAGATATGCTTAAATCACCAGCAGAGGAGGAAATTATCAGCCACTCTAGTTGCTGAATCTAGAAATCACTTCTTGCTACCACAGGTAAGCAAACAGAAAGTACTGGCATATGTGGGCTTAGACTCAAATATTAAGCCTAGGCCATTGGGACGTGGCTATGCACTTGTCGTAAAAAGCAAGACCGCTCACGTGACCTACGTTAAAGATAAGAGAGATTATACATATATATATATACATATATTACATACATGATAGTTATACACACATATATATGTATAAAACCGTCATGTATGTAATGGAAGTATTTGCAATCAGTAGAAATTCTAAGTAAAACACACAGACATTAAACAGACTATATTTTATTCATACGCAGTCAGTCTGGGAAAGACCCTTAAAGTTAAATGCAGAGTGGCATTTTGAAGCAAGTAAAAACCATGAACCTCTAAAGATGAAAGAAGGTAGTCGACTAAAGTTAGGTTTGAGGCAACAAAACCAGGACCAAAAAAGAAAAAAAAAAATCTCTTGAATTTCCTTCTTGTGTTACAGATCAAAGCATTGTCTCATCATCATTAGAAGTTTCCCCACCTGCCTTTTCACAAACTCTCACCTTGATTAGGCAACGTCATACTTACCTACAGTAGACCAAAGGGAAAAAAATGCACCAAGGACAGCAAACGTAGCAGAGCAGCCGAGAGAGAATATTTTTTTCAAAATACTTTTATTTTATTTATTGTCTACATGTGTGCCTGTCTGTGTGGGGTTTTATGAATGTTGCACGAAAGTCCCTTCAGAAGCCAGTAGCGGGCTGTAGATCCGGGGGAGCTAGAGTTACAGGCAATTGTGCCCTCCAGACTTGGGTGCTGGAAACAGTAATGGAGACCTCTGTGAGAGCAGCGAGCACTCTTTCCCCACAGGGCCATCACCCAGCTCCAAGCAGACTGCCTTTATGGAAGTGAAATAGCCACTAAAAGGTTCTAGTTCCAATGATGAAGTGCTTTGAGCGATGAGCTTATTTGGTAGGCAGTCACTGGGAAGACTTGTGCTAAAGAGTAATTATTGTTGGATAAATATTCTCGAAATCTACGTTGACACTGGAAACGTCAAATGAGGAGAATTCCTAGCAACCCATTACAACCATCTACAGATGAGATAATGAAGGGCAAAGGCTGGCAAGTGAGGGATTTAAGATTGAAGCAGGGGTATAGTGAGATGGTGGAGCGGATGAAATTATTACAAGGACAGGATTTGGCAGAATTTGCCATCATAGGGAAAAATGAGACCAAGGTTATATACCTAGAAATGACCATGGTGTTATTGACACTTAAGAGAAAGTTAGTGAACATAACTACATGGGAGGCAGACTCGTTTATCAATATCACTCCAGGAGCAGTTGTGCTATCTAAATTACAATATTCTCTGGGTGATAGTAGATACAGAACCAGTAAGAGAAGAGAGGGATAAGAAGTATAACTGTGGGTTAGCGATGATAACCTCAGTGATAGCTGAAAGCATAAGATTCATCTAGGAACCTCAGAAGGGACGCATCAGGAGAGTGAGAAATCCTTTTGAAATGCCCAGAGTCGAGGAAAACGCACGAGTGAGGGAAGCATCAGAGCTGGAAGAAATTGTTTCGTCTCCCAGTTGTATAATCCCTGATGCTGTGGATTTGCCTCTAATAATACTAAAGTGGCCCTCCAGGCCGCTCTTAAGATGCTGAAGATGTGGGCAGGGTTTCACCAAACGGCAACTGCCACCGTTTGCTTCGAATGTCACTGCAGGACAGCACAGAGCTTTCCCAGACAGGGGCTGTACTTGCACAGCTCAGTGGAGTGATCTCTACTCACTCCTGTTTTAACAGGGAGCTAAAAGATTCCGGAAGACAGGGTGTAGAAGCAAGTTGGCTTCAGACACTGAATCGTTTGAAAGAGCACTGATTCTCTCACATTACACACCGTGATTGGAAAGGAAGCTATTTCCACATCAGTCTTTTTTAAAGATGGGAACCTCTGCCCTCTCAGTCCTCAGTCCTCGCTGCTGCTGGAAAGCTGTCAGTTGCCATGATGCAGCATCGTCACAGAAAGCAGTGATAACCAAGGCGTCTTCTGTTAGACTCTGCCATGTTTACAAATGAGTTCACAGGTTCAGGGCTGAAGACGCTGCTAAGCTGCTGTGATGCTTTATTTAAGGCAAGTATGTGTGTGCGCATGTGCGCGCGTGTGCACGTGTGTGTGCGTGTGCGTGTGTGAGTGTGTGCATGTGTGTGTGTGCATGTGCGTGTGTGTGTGTGTGTGTGTGTGTGTGCGTGTGCATGTGTGTGCTTGCTCTCAAGAACGTGTGTGTGTGGTCCAGACACTTCCTTGCTGAGACCTGGCTTATTGTGCCTGCTGCTTTTGAGGAATTTTTCTCTTTCTCTGTACATTCATTTATGCTGCAGATTAAAAACTATTTGTAGAAAATAGAAGAAACAAACAGAATAAAAAAAATATAATTATCTATATTTTTCACTTAAAGGAGCTCATAATCTATTGTCCTGCTTTTTAAATCCTCTTACTGGGCTCTCTTACGTTTTCTTTCCCACTTCACAGGTTTCTGCCTCCTCCTCCTCCTCCTCCTCCTCCTCCTCCTCCTCCTCCTCCTCCTCCTCTCTGATGAATTCATTTAAATCTTCCTAGGATGGACTTCTGTTCTTAGCCATGTGCATGGTCACAAGCAGCCTCCAAAGGGCAAAGATGTGCTGCAGAATGGAAGGGTTTATATTCTAAGCTGAATATTTCCTTCTGCAGCCCTAACAACTTAAAGATACTATTTCATGCTTCAATGTATATCTATCTATCTATCTATCCATCCATCCATTCATTTTGTAAGATATTTAATCTATACATCATAGCTTGTAAATTTCTAGACACATTCACCACTAATCTGCCCCCTCAATTCTTTGTAATCTTTTGTACTAAAAAAAAAGTCTATTTTACAGATGCCCTAAGTATTTTTCATTGGTTAAGTGATTCTTGAAAACTATCTCAAAACATGAAGAAAATAAGGTCCATCCATATTTCCGCTAGCCATAGTTTGAATTTTTCTGTGTCCAAAATATCATAGCTCCATTGATCCCAAACTATGTACTCCTGCACCCTGAATCCACTGCTCAATCACAGGAGCACCTCAGAATATTCTAAATTTCTGAGAGAAACACAGCGACATCTGTTGGGCATGACCTAAACTAAGACTGTCAGCTAAGGCTTTCAGCCTAGAAGAGCCACAAGACACCCAGGACCCTGGGGAAAGCCGTGGGCTCTCTTCTCTGGACATTGAAATGTCTTTTTCTATCAAGGTATGGCACACTGTTTAGCACAACTGATCAAGTTCAACACATTACCCAAGTTCTGATAAGGAATTGTTAAACAAATGATCCATTTGTATCAAACACATCTTTTAATGAGATAGAAGCTTTTCATAGTTGATACATCGGTACGCTGATCTGAATCAATTCTATTTGCTTATCTTTCTGTCTAAAGGTTTTGTTTCTTTGGTTTGTTGCTTGTTTTTGAGGTGAGCTTCACTACATAGAACAAGCTTGCTTAGAACCCCCTGTGTAACCCAAGTTGACCTTGAACTCATGGTGCTCCTGCCTCAGCTTCCCAAGTGCCCAAGGAGGAGTGTGCGTGTGTGTGCCTACACGCGTCTGCGTGTCCGAGTGTAATTGTACACATGCCACGGCATGGAAGTGGAGGTCAAGCTGACAAGCTCAGGCGTCCATGCTCACCCTTCACCTGGTTTGAGACAAGGTGTCAGCTGGCCAACTGGCCCGCGCTTTCTAGTGATTCTCCCATTTGTCTGCCGCGGTGCAGGGATTACGGTCATGTGCTATGACAGCGGCTGTGTGTAGGTGCTGGGCTAGCTGAACCAAGTTCTCACAATTATACAAGTGCTTTACCCACTGAGACATAGCCCCAGCCCTGCTTTTCCATCTTAGTAGACATGTTATCATACCCGATACTTCAGCTGCTGGCCTGGTTTTGCTCACCTTTATGTTTTTGAAATTCACTTATTGATTCACGTAGCTTTGCTCATTTTGCCTTGGAATAGACAGACTGTACAGATAGACCATCGCTTTTCTCACATCCATAGATTTTTCTATTGTTTTGCACTAGTCATGCTCTGAAATTCCTGCTATTAACTCCCCAACCCCACTTGCAAATGTCTGCAGGGCATAAGCCTAATCATTGAATTTGGGGGCTATAGGCTATTTCCATCTTCAATGAACTAGATAATATCAAATTGTGTTTAAAAGTGACTAGACCAATCTACACTCAAAATGTCAATATTTAAAAGTTTCTGAGTTAATTGTGTATATTTGAGTCAGGTTGGCTCTCCTCAACAGAAGCAAACGTCTGTCTAGTGAGAGCTCAGAAAAGAAATACTTTTAAATGTAGTTAAATTTTAGAGGTAAGGCAGCCAGCATAGAGTGGAGAATACAGAGCTGAGGCAGGGGGGGAGGCGGGTGGGATCCTGAGACTTGCTTTGTTTCTTGGACATTCTCAATATGCAGTCTCCTACTTCATAGCATAGGGAGGCTGTTCAGTTTCCAGCCAACGTGTCTGCACTTAGTCCCTGAGAGGGAAGAAGATGGAAACAAGGCTATGCACCCTCTCTCTGACAATAAGGGCATTTCCTAGAACCTGAGAGCCAGCATGTGTTTGTAACCTGCTAGCTAGACCTTCATCAAACGGTCACAGCTTCAAGAACAGTTCCACAGCAGTTATCTACCTAGGTGACTTGTAATGTTTTTGTTTGTTCGGTTGGTTGATTTTTGTTTTGCTTTGCTTTAGTACATAAGATACAAGAGATTAGGGAACAGTATACACGCCTCTCCCTCATCCGTGTCTTTCCCATTTGTCCGGCTTGATTTTCTTCTTGCATAACAATGCTCATTGTATTCATGTTAGGTATTTGGGACAAAAAAAAAAAAAAGTCATGAAGCCAGTTGCACATTTCTTCTCAGCAGTCGGCTCCTGATAATGCTTTTTCCTCGCATGGTGCTATGCTAGGTCTCCTGGGTAGGGCGAGCATCTATCTGCTGGGATCTCACCATTGGATGACTTACTGGTTTGTTTGTTTTGTTTTGTTTTGTTTTGTTTTGGTTTGGTTTGGTTTGGTTTTTTTGTACCAATAGGTGCTGTGTTGGAGTCGATGCTTTAGGACTTTCAATCTTTCTCTTTCTTTTAGCAACCATAAATGACTATCCTACTTCACTATTCTTCTTTGCTACTCACCATTTTATGGTTAAAGATCTTTCCCACCCACTTCTGTTTGTTTATATAAGCACACGTTCATGGATGGTAATTTATTTTATACATTATAATCTTTTAGTGTCACGTGTTTTAAGCATTTCCTTAGTTATTGAAGCAAGAAATACAACAGTTGAGAGGGGAAGGCAGATGGACCTCTGTGAGTTCAAGGCCAGCCTGGTCTATATAGTGAGACCCTGCCTGATACGGAAAGAGAGAGAGAGAGAGAGAGAGAGGAAGGAAGGAAGGAAGGAAGGAAGGAAGGAAGGAAGGAAGGAAGGAAGGAACTCTAAGTTCAACTTGCATCTCCCTACACCAGTCTAAAATTCTAAAATTAGATTTTCTTTTCTCTATGGAACATATTGCTTACAGTGGACAGAGGGAATATTAAACCAAACTCTATATGTGTGATTAACTACCATAGTTAATTTCCATATTTATGCCTTTTTATGCTTTATTCTGAATTCCCAGTTTTATCTTCTAGTCATCAATTCTTTCTTCAGCCATGTCAAATCTGATGTTGTACCTGTCTTTTAAACTTTATGTTTGATTTCTTGTAGAAATGCATTTACTTATTACTGTTGTGCATGCGTTTATGTGTGTATGATGTGTTTGTGCATGTGAGCCTGTGTGCCATGGTATACCTGTGGAATTCAGGGGACCAGAGCAGATGAATTGGATCTCCTCTTCCACCTTTACCTGGGTTCTGGAAGTTGAACTCGTGTTGCCAATTTTCACATCAAGTCCCTTTACCTGCTGAGACATCTCATTAGCCCCCCCCCCAAGTTTTATTTCTAATTATATTGATTTCTATTGGTAGGTCCATAAAAGCACAAAAATTATGCATAGTAATGGCCACCACTTAGGCTTTGGCAATGGGGTTAAACATTTTACCTTAAACATCACATTTTTGTGGTAGAAACACTTGATCTCGTTCTTTTAGCTTTTTCAGGTATATACACAAAGGATACTACCTTTGGGTAGCCCATGTTCAGAGCTTCTTAGACCTCTCCACTGTATTTCACTACCCACTGATTAATCCCCTCTCCCTCATCTAAATTGCAATTGTAATGATTATTTAAAAGATCTCCGAGGTTGTGTTTCTGTAGTCCATTATTTCTGGTTTCTAGTCCTTCATTTTTTATGCATATTAAATATATTTGTATTTTAAATTGCATGATTCAACTATTGCAATACTGTAGTTTTTGTCAGATTTTTTTTTCTGTCAGTTCTATTGTTCCTCCTCATAGTGTCTTTTCCCCTGTGGATTTTATGACACTTACTTTTGTTTTTGCCATCAATAAGTAAATTGGAAAGTATGAGCAAATTGCATGAGATCATAGCTGAGGACACATTTTCCTTTAACTCCATTTGCATTTTCTTCCTCTGAGTGCTTGAAAAGAACTGTTGACCAAAGACTGACTTCTCAGCTTGTATTTTTTCAGCCCCTATAGATAGTGTGATTTTGTTCTCCAGCCACATGTGCTGGCTAGTTTGTGATCACAAGTTAGGGTGCTCATACATCCCATTTGCCTAAGACAATCCTAGCTTGCACACCTTTTGTTCTGATGTAGTTCTTTAATAAAGTCCCTCTCCATGGTCCCTGTTTGGATCATAAATTACATACCACCCTACTAACACTATTAAGAGACTTTTTGACCATTCTGACCACAGTCGGGCTAACCAGAGGTTTTATTATTTCTCCACTGGCAAAGCAGAATTTGTAGTTCATTCTTTCACTGAAGGTGTGTCTCTCCCAGAATCCTGATTTCAAGTTGGGGTTTCCATTCCAACTTCTTAAGTAAGATGCATTTGGTTTCTGGGGATTGGCAGTTGCCCTCAGGGCGGCTGCTGGCTGTAGCATGTTTACCTCTCTGGGTTCATGATTTTCCTTAGTTCTTTGCCTCTAAGGATTTCCTTTACTTTATTGTGAACTCAGCTATATGTTTAAAAGGATGTTGTAAATCTTTTATCCAGAATATTTAGTTGTTTGGTTGCAGGAATTCTTTCCCTTCGAAGAAAAATCCCTAGACGCCTCAGAAGCACGAAGCTAAATGCATGTGACTCCGGAAGGGCCAAGTATCCTGGTGCTGACATCGGTCAGAAACTTAAAAGAACAGATTTCCTCCTCGGGCGCTTTCCCTTATCCCCACTTTGCTGAAAATAGGAAGACAATTTAATTGAAGGAAAAAGTTAATTACCTTTTAATGGTTTATATTCTCCAGATAGGAACTTATAAAGAATACTCAGGCTTTTTTTTTTTCCTGTCAAAGGAAATACACAAGGGCCAGCACAGAACTCGGAAGATAGTATGATACACAACTTGTATTCGAAGAAGCTGATGCGAGAAAGGCAGCAACTGACTCGCAGCCTCATTGTCCGTAAGTGGTAGACCCGTGGTCTGCTGTCTCAGATACTCAGGTTCCTCTTTAATTTTTTTTTTCTTCTCCCATATATTACATTCGGACTTCAGTTTTCTCTCCTCCCTCCCCTCCCAGTCCTAGCTCCCTTCAACCACCCCTCCCCTATTTATGTTTAGAAGAGGGCAGACCTCCCGTGGATATCAACCAAACATGGCTTACGGAGTTTCAGTAAGACTCAGCACCTCCCCTCCTATGTGGCTGGAGGAGGCAACCCAGTGTGAGGAAAAGGGTCCCAAAAGCAGGCAAAAGAGTCAGAGACAGCCCCTGCTTCCACTGGTAGGCGTCCCCTAAGAAGATCAAGCTACTCAACCGTAATATAAATACAGAGAACCTAGGTCAGACCCATGCAGGCTCGCCGACTGTTGGTTCAGTCTCTCTGCGCCCGCATGAGCCCAGGTTAGTTGGTTTTGTGGGGTTTCTTTGGTGTCCTTGACATCCCTGGTTCCTACAGTCCTTCCCTTTCCTCTTCCACGGGATTCCCCAAGCTCTGCCTAATGTTTGGCTGTGGGTCTCTGCCTCTGTTATCCTGAGTCTTTGGATGAAGCCTCCCTGCTGATGATTATGCCAGGCTCCTGTCTACAGACACTCATGTTCTTAACACAGACTTCATATGGCCCTTGATTCACTATGTGTACATTCCTACATTTCATCTGCATAGGCATATCCCCATGGAAAACAGTAATGCGCTGCCGTTTATTATAGTCTTCCCAGTATTGGGGGGAGGGGAGGCTTACCAAATATCTAAAAGCCACTCAATAAAGGATGCAAAGAATACAGAAGGATTTTTTTTAATTAAAAGAACCTTGGTTTTTTGATAGAATATTACTAGTACAAGAAAATAAAGTCCTTTGGCCCTATACATGCTTTTCATTTAGTTTCCATTTCTTCTAAGTCTGTTCCATTTCCGTAAAATGGTCTTTGTTTAGCTGAAAACTTTTTGCTTAGCCTCTTAACTCAGCTCAAATGTTGAAAACTGCTCCTGGACGCCCTTTTCCTCATAGGTTTGTCCCAACAGAATGAATGAGTTGTTCATTTTTATTGTTCATCATTAAAGCTCTATAATTCTATAGCTTATAATAATATATTTTGTTGAGCTACACTAAACCATCAATGTACAGGTAAAATGTTTGAATATCAACATTTTTTTCTGTTTCTACCTAAATTTATTTGTGTATGTATACTAAAGTAGATGTAGGAGTTGAAACCGTACGTTCTTTATCTTTGTGTCTTTAATTTAATGATCAAATATGGCATCAAGTGAGTGTGCACCTGCCAGAGGCCCCCACCACATGGACATCAACTAATCAGAACCAAGACTACATTAAACCCTAGCTAAACCTGTGCTTGTACTGTCTGCTGCATGTCAGCCCAGCCCTGGGAACGTATAGAAAGAAACCAACATGTAGAAAGAAACCAAGCTTTGAGTATCAAGTTTTCTCATTCACACAAAACTGTTTTCTTCCGCTGAGATGCTGCATCTTTTTTCTAGCTTCCATCCCACAGAGTCTAGCCTTAGTTACAGCTCTTCAGATAGTCAATTATGGCTCCCATGTCTGGCCCCAGGGAACTGATCTTCTAAACACCAAATAGCCTCGCTCTCTTAAACCAGTCCTTGTTTGTCCATGGCCTCCAATTCTTCATATCTGTCATAGTCTACCAATTTCTGTTTACTGATGACGCTTAGATATAAGTTCTGAATTCCAGGTACTGTTGAACTGGAGCAGAGAAGAACAGGCCTGCCACATCTTTCAGCTCTATAGTTCATTTTTTGAGAGCAAGATGATGATGGCAGTGTGATATACCAAGTCATTTCCTGCCACTTGAAATAAGAATATTAGCCCAAGTTTGGGGACTATGATACGAGGACAATGCACACCTGTTGACTTTCAGCACAGCTGTGCATCAGAGCTACTTACAGGGCTTTTGAAAGACAAGAGGGCTTGAACCCTACATAAGGCCTATTGACTACAGCAATGTAAGTGTGGGACTCTTTGAGAAGAGTTGGGAAGACGTGTCAAGTCTATTTAGTAAGCACAATATCTGAAGTCATACTACCTGCATTCAAATCCAGACTCAGGTAATTTTATAAATTCTCTAAACCCTCTCTCTTCATATCTCAAAATAATAATGACCTTGATGAACTGTTATCATTAAATTATGAATACATCCATGAAATTATTAAATGAGTATGAGAAAGTAAAGAAGCTAGGACACAGTACGTGCTAAGTGATTATATTCTTTTGATCTGAGTGTATTTCAATCTCCGCTACTGACTCTTATTTAGAGGCTAGGAAGGCCATGTTATCATGCTATGACAGCATAGATGAATACAAAACAGGTGACCCCATACCCTTCTGGGGCAAGAGTTCTCTGTCTGCTTTTTACTACCGTGAACCACACAGGCTTCATGACACGAGTGGCCATTGAACATGACATCTACTGGGCTATCCGTGCCTCTCCTTCTCCTCCTCAGACTCACTGAAGGTTCTGGATCGCTCACATGCCTTTGAATCTTCCAAGGTACTTTTCAAGTGGGTTTGTCAATGTAGACTTATCAAGCTTTCATATTACCAAGCAAGAGTATTCAAAAACAACAATGATGTTTACTGTCATTAAAAAGCATTGTGATATTACATAAATATAAAAATTATAAGTTTAGGATAAATAATAAGCCTAGTAATATTCAACAATCCTATAACCTTTCTCTATCTTATGACTATGTTTAGTTGTATGTTTATTAGTTATAAATAGGGGAATTTTATAATAGTAAATATTATCACTCTTTACCTGAACCTTCACTTGCAACCTTAATTATCCGTATGCATGGAAAGCCTCTAAATATGGTAAAAGTTGTCTGAAGAGGGAAGAAAATGACACTCTTGATTTACAACTGAATTTTAGCACATCACCTTTCTAGGGCTTTTATTTACCTAGTTGAGTAACTTTTGATAGTCTACTTTAGCAGGAAATTTACAGAATAAAATATCCATATTTTAATAAAATACAATGTATTTTTCCACATAATTAAAAGTCTGCTGATTAAACACTGGGGAAATATCTATCAGCAGTTAATGCCAATAAAGACACCAGAGCCTTCTCGCCGCTATTAATCTATGGGTAATAGAAAGACCATTTCTTAAGTACACACAGAAGAAAGAATAGAAAAAGTACTGGCTATGACACCAAATGGATTGCCTCTCTCCCCCACTACTGTGCCCTTGTAACCTAGGGCGTGTAGAGCAGGCTGGCCGCCATCATATTACAGACTTCAAAGTGCTGGGATCTCTCTGTCCTGTAGCAGGTCGCCTGATGGATTGGCGAGTAACGTACTTGAAGAGTGCATTACTGAGCTCTAGACTAATGGCCGCCTCTTGCCCATGGCCTTTCTGGTAGATCATTCATTGTGCTGCCTCATCAGCTTCCTGCCAGTCTGTGTCTGGCATGAGCACTGCCTGTTCCGAAGCTGATTAATACCCTGGGAACACATTCCAAGGCAGGCTTCCACACGGATTACACAAAACTGGGAGCGTTCTACTACTGTAGACACAGCCCACCTTTCCTTTCATAAATGAAACAGAAAACAAAATCCTTAGCTATCAAAATAAAGAACTGTATAAGTTATAGATCAATACACTGTTTCTAATTATAATTGGCATGTCAAAGAAATAATGACACACATTAAATATCTTAGGATATCATATTTCTTCAAACTCACTCTTTTGAAAATTGAGTATGTGAAATAAAGCAAAGAAGCAAGAGAAATAATACCAATCACATGCAGCTTGGGGCTAAGCGAGGATGATAGGAGAATATGGAGGAAATCTGTAAAGTTAATGAGAACTGTGGAGACAGGAAACATGGAAGAAACGCAAGTTCTGTCAACCCTGAAGGACTCAAATTTGGGCAGATGTGTAAGGTGAGTTTGCCAGGTCAGAAAGTAGCATGAGGAAAAGCACTGAGGAGCGAGCGTGGTGATGGGTTATAGAGAAGGCAGGCCTGACTAGAGCGGTGAGGATGGATTTGGTGATGCAGACTGCAATGCTGGCCATGACAAGTTTCACTTCAGGCCGTGTGATAGGCTAGGCCCATCCTAGATCAGACGACATCCTGAAGGTGGACTCCCATAGAAGGATGAAGAGAACTTGGAACTGCCAGCCTCCGCAATGGTGAGAAATAAGTGTTTGCTCTTTAAGCCCTAGACTGTGACACTGTGTCACAGAAGCCTCAGACAGTGATTACCAGAGTTGCTGTCTCTTCCTTTCTTTCTTTTTTGTTCTTCCATACACTTTAGTTTGATCATTATTTTTCCTTCACCCAATTCATCTCAGACCCTCCTCAGCCAACTTCACATGTTCTTTTTCTGTCACTCTCTCTTCAAAAGAAGAAACAAAAACAAAAATACCAAAACAAGAAACCAAAGCAAAAAAAAAAAAAAAAAGAAAAAGAAAAAAGAAAACTAATTTATCCTCCAGAGGCAGTTCTCAATTGGAGACAGCTTCTGGGTTAGGGATGGAAGCTTGTGTCCATTTGTCTCAGCAGTGGGACCTCGTCTGGCTCAGATCTGTGCAGGCCTTGTGTGTGCAGCCATCATCTGAATTCATATGTGCGTCCGTCCTGTTGTGCTTAGAAGACCTTGCTTCCTTGAGGTCCTGCAACCCCACTCTTACAACCTGTCTGCTTCCTCTTCCACAGAGCTCCTTGGGCCCTTAGGGGAGGTATTTGATGGAGACATCCCATTGATGACTGAGTGTTCCAAAATCTTTCACTCTCTGCATTTTGTCCCATTGTAGGTTTCTGTGTTTGTTCCTGTCTACGGAAGGAGGACGTCCCCGCCTCTCTGATGATAGTTGAGCAAGGCCTTGGTCTGTGAATATATAAGAATGTCATTAGGAGTCACTTATGACTGTTCTCCTTTAGCAGAACAGTAGCAGTTGTTTTTTGCCTAGGTCCATGGCCCAACTGGTCTCGGGCTGTTGGCCACTGAGCAGTGTCTGGCATGGGTTCTACCACATGCGGTGGACGTAAATCCAGTCAGATAGTGGTTGTAACTTACACCTTTTGTGCCAGTGTTGCACCAGTGTATCTTGTAGGCAAGCCACCATGGTAGATCGGAGTGATTGCAGCTGTGGTGCTGTTTACCTTTCTCCCCTGGTAGTGTGCCAAGTACCTTCCAGTACCGTGAACGCCAGTCAGCAGGGGCGAAGGCTCCAGTGAGGCACACGATCAGCTACTCCCTGGTCAGTAAATTATGTAGGTGCTGCCTTCAGGAATACAGCCTTATGAAAAGTATGTAGAGAGAAACCAAGAGCTTTGGCGATCGCATGGGTTGTTTGGGGATTTTCATGGGGCCCTGTGACCAACAACTCAATTAGATACAACCCATTCCTGGCAACAGACGTCTTACTTGGTAAGAGATGTCTTACTTGTCTCCTCCATTATTTGGTGGTTCCATTCATATATATTTATATTTCTTTTCAAATATGTGAAAGAAATATAAATGTTAATATATACTGTAGGTATATATACTATAATAATATAAACGATAATAGTTTTCCTTAATTTTAGCTGTCTTTCCCCACATTCTTTCCCTTACCCTCTCTTCCCTCCCTTTCCCT
Source organism: Psammomys obesus (assembly GCF_907164565.1). Lineage (NCBI taxonomy): Eukaryota > Metazoa > Chordata > Mammalia > Rodentia > Muridae > Psammomys > Psammomys obesus. The sequence continues at coordinate 25,321,347 of NW_026596034.1, forward strand.
GTTTTTATACTTCCTTTCCAGTCTCGCCTCTACCCCCATCCAAAAATAACTATCTATTACATCTCATAGAGAGGCCCATCCCTCACCCTAGTCCCTTACTCTGTATCTAACCTCTATGGATTATAGCCTGCTCACCAAAGACTTAATAACTAACATCCACATATAAGCAAATACACACTATAATTTACCCTTTTAGGTTTCGGTTACCTTACCCAGGATGATTTTGTTTTTCGAGCTTTATCCATTTACCTATGAATTTCATTATTTTCTTTATCCATCAATGGGCATGTAAGCTATTTCCAACCTGTGGCTATTATGAATAGAGCAGCTATGAAGATGATTGAGCAAGTGTCTCTGTAGTAGAATGTGTAACCCTTTGGGGATACGCCCAAGGGTGGTATAGCTGGGAATTGTGGTAGAGCTCTTCCCAGCTCCCTGAGGAACTGCCACACTGATTCCCATAGTGACCGTACAGGTCTACACTCCTACCAACAATGGACAAGGATGCCCTTACCTCACATCCAGTGAGTCTCACTGGGCATACCAACCACACTCGAGGGAGGGCAGACCCCATGCACAGTAGCAGTTGTCAACACAAAACAAACTCGGAACAAACTCAACGGTATTTCTGGAGGGCTGTTTGTTTGTTTGTATGTTTTTATCTTACTATGGTTTACAATTTTGTATCTTTATGAGATTTCCTGTGTATCTGAATGGATGTGTGTCTCTGTATCTGTACATGTTTCTTGTACTTTTACTTTGGTTTGTTTGTTTTTTTTCTGTTCATTTGTTTGTTTTTGTCCTATTCAGGTTTGTTTGTTTTAATTTTATCTTTTTCTTTTTCTTTTTTTTTTTGTTAAATGTCAGTGTTTTAATAAGAGAGCACAAAAGGGGATATGTATTTAGGTAGGTGTAGAGGTGGGGAAGATCTAGGAGAATCTGGGGGAGAGAAAATCATAATCAGAAAATATTGTATGAAAAATCAAATTTAAATAAAAATAAATACAAAAATGAAAATCCAAACAAAGAAGCAGAAGACCAATAAGGCAAAAAAAAGCTCAAATCAAAGAAAAATAAAACAAAAATTTCCACAAAAATAACACTGGGTTCATTTTCTGTTGACCAACTACTCCTGAGCATAAGGCCTGCCCTCAAGTTTGGTTGACATACCCACTGAGAATCTATTGGGTAAACGATATTATCTTTGCCATAAGGTATCTGTCTCTGTTAGGGTTTTTATTGCTATGACAAAACACCATGACCAAAAACCAAGTTGGGGAGAAAAAGGTTTATTTGGCTTATATTTCCATAGTGCTGTTCATTATTGAAGGAAGTAAGGAACTCAAACAGGAAAGGATCCTGGAGGCAGGAACTGATGCAGAAGCCATGGAGGGTTGGCGCTCACTGGCTGGCTTCACATGGCCAGCTCAACTCCTTTCTTATAGAACCCAGGACCACCTGCCCAGGGATGGAACCACCCACCATGGGCTGTGCCCTCCCCCATTGACCCCTAATTGAGAAAATGCCTTTGGGGGAGGGGATTCCATAATCAGAACATACTGTGTGAAAAAACTATTCTCAATTAAAAAAAAATGTGTTTCAAGGTTTACAAAGACATCTTAAGGTTTACACACAATCGTGATGTGTTCCATTACATCATAATACTTGAGATATTTGAGATAATTATTTGTCTTATAGGTTTTTAAATTTTATTTATTTATTCACTTTACATCCCGATCATAGCCCCCTTCCTACTCTCCTTCCAGTCCCACCCTCCCTCCCTCTTTGCCCTATCCCCCTTCCCTACCCCTCAGAATAGGGTAACCCCACCACCACCAACCCACCCCAGCACATCAAGTCTTATCAGGACTGAATGGGTCCCCTTCTGTGGTGGCCTGTCAAGGCAGCCCTACCAGGGACAGCCAGATCTCAGGGGGCCTCTCTTCAACTGGGCCTCCCTCCTCTCTGATGACTCTATCCTGCGTCAAACTTTTTTCACTTAGCAGAATAATGACAGGAGTTGTTTTTTTTCCTAGGTTCATGATTTATTTAGTCTAAGGTTCTTGGCTACTTTGGCAGTGTCAAGTATGAGTTCCGTCTCATATAGGGGGCCTTAAAACCAATCAGAAAGTAGTTGTTATTCCCATAAGATTTGTACCACTCTTGCCCCAGTATATTTTGCAGGCAGTAGGTCGCAGGGGCAGGGTTTGCAGGTGAATGATTTTAACGGTGGCCATTCTCCTGCAGAAGTTCTCAGTATACCTTCCAAGACCACGAACACTAGTCAGTAGGTAGTGAAACTCCTCATTAGGCGCTAGCTTGACTTCTCCGTGTTCAACAACAAATACAAGCATTGCCTTCAACAATGAGGCCTTCCTGTAAGGTTGTAGAGAGTAACTAACAACCTTAACAATGCCTTGTGGTGTTTGAGTGTTGCCAGGGGGCCCCTGTGGCCAATGATGCAACAAGATAAAACCCATTCCTGGCACTGGAGGATTTGCTTGACGTAAGATGTGTAGTTGGGGGCACTGTCTCCCCTTCTATTCTGTGACTCCATTTAGATTTCTTTCATATATGTATATATGAATATGTAAATATTTAGTAGTAAACTTTCCATGCTGTTTTTCAGATGGCATTTAATGTTAGTTAACCCTCCTTTTTCTCCCTTCCTACCCCCAATTTAATCCTCCTCTTCTACTTTCCCTTTTCTCTCTCCATAACACCGTATTGTATAACCCATTCCTGGGAGTCTTTCCTCTCCCCTAGTTCCTTACTAGGTGCCTGACCTCTACAATTCTCTATATTGCTGCACACACACCAAAAGCTTAAAAAATAACTGAAACATATAAGAGAAACATATATCTGTCTTTAGGGGGCTAGCTTAGCTCACCCTAGATGATTTCTTTCGAGTTCCATCCGTTTGCCTGTGAATTTCTGTCTGCTATGAATAGAACAACAATGAACATGGATGAGCAAATATCTTCGTAGTAGAATGTGAGGTCCCTTGGGCCTATGCCCAAGAGTAGTACAGGTGAATCTCGAGGCAGATCTATTTCCAGCTTCCTGAGGAACTGCCACACTGATCTCCATAGTGGCTGCACAAGTTTGCACTCCCATCAGCATCGGGTGAATGTCCCCTTACTAGGTACCCTCTCAAGCAGGAGCTGCCATCTGTTTTCTAGATCATGGCCAAGCTGAATGGAAAAGATGAAGCCTCAAATTTCCTGATGACGAAAAGCGTTAAATATTTCTTCTAAGTGTTTCTCAGGCATCTATGTTTCCTCTTTTGGAAAATCTGCTTAGCTCTGTGACCAGTTTTTTAATTGGGTTATTTGTTTTCTTGATGTTCAGTTTTGTTTGTTCTTTACATATTTTAGATACTAACGTGCTATCAGAAATATAATTAAGAGACATCCTTTCCCATCTTGTAGGCTGCTGCTTTATCCAAATGATGGTATCCTTTGCCATAAAGAAGCTTTTCAGCTCTGTGAGTTCCTACGTTGGTGTTAGTGTTTGTTCTATTGATTCTGTTCAGAAAGTCTTTGCCTGCCTGTGTCAATGCATTCAAGCCTATTCCTACTTTGTCTTCTATCAGACTCAAGGTATCAGCCCTGATGATGAAATCCTTGATCGATTCGGAGTTGAATTTTGTGAGAGGTGATAAATATGAATATTTTTATTCTTCTACATGTAGCCATCCTGCTTGACCAGCACTGTTTGTCTTTTCTTCAGTGTGTGGTTGTTTTTTTGTTTTTTTGGTTTTTTTTTTAGTTCATTATCAAAAATCAGGTGTCCATAGGTGTGTGGATTTAAGTTTCAGTCTTCATTTTGATTCCTTTGATCAACATGTCTGTCTTTATGCCAGTACCGTGCTGTTTTTATTACTACAGCTCTTTAATACAACTTTGAATTCAAGGATGGTGACACCCCCAGCATTTTTTTTTAAATTCAGGACTGTTTTAGCTACTCAGAGTTTTTGTGCTTCCATATAAAATTGAAGTTTGTTTTTTTCCATTTCCGTGAATAATTGTATTGGAATTTGGGTGAGGATTGTATTGAATTTGTAGATTGCTTACTTAAGCAGTTAATTCTCAATTGACATGACAAAGCATCATGACCAAGGCAACTTATGGAAGAAAGAGTTTGATAGCTTATGGATTCAGAAGGTGAGTCCATGGCCATCATGGCAAGGAACACAGAGATAGCAGGCAGGCATGTCACTGAAGCAGTAGCTGAGAGTTCACATTCATCTACAAGTAAAAGGAAAAGGGAGAGAGAGATAACTAGGAAAGGCATGGGCTTTAGAAATAGCAAAGCCTGCCCCCTGTGACACACCTTCTCCAAAGAGGCCACACCTTCTAATCTTTCCCAAACAGTTCCACCAACTGGGGACCAAGTATTAAAATATGTGAGCCTGTGTGGGCCATTCTCATTCAAACCACCACAGGTAGACTGTCTACTTCTATACTAGTAAACCTACAAGTCCACAAACATGGGATATCTTTCCGTCTTCTGGTGTCTTAAATTCTTTCTCCAGTTTCTTCAAGTTCATATTATACAAACTTTTCACTTGGTTGGTTAGAGTTATCCCAAAACTTTTTAGAAAGAGGTAGGCAGGCTATTGTACAAAATATTGCTTCTCAAATTTTCTTAGTATGTTTGTCAATTGTATATAGAAGGACTACTGATTTTTGTATGTTAATTTTGTATGCTGCTATTTTGCTGAATGTAAGAGTTTCTCAGTGGAGTTTTTAGGGTATTTTGTGTATGAAATCATATCATCTGCACATAAATACTTTGACTTCCCTCTTTTCTATCTGTATCTTCTTGATCTCCTTAAGTTGTCTGACTATTCTAAGACTTCTATCACTATATTTAAAAGGTATAAAGAGAATGGACCACCTTATCTTGGTCCTGGTTTTAGTGGAATTGCTTGAATTTCTCTCCATTTAGGTTGGTGGTGGCTGTGGGCTCACTGAAAATCACATTCATTATGTTGAGAAATGTCACTCATATCCTTGGTTTCTCCAGGACTTTTATCATGAAGGGTATTGGATTTTGTCAAAGGCCATTTCTGCATTTAATGAGATGTTCATTTTGTTTTTATCTTTTGGTCTATGTTGGAGATTATAACATATGTTGAGCCATCCATGCCTCTCTAGAATGAAGCCAACTTGATCATTATCTTTTTTGTTTTACAAGTATTATATTGAAAATTGTTTCATCTATGTTTATAGGGAATATTAGTCTATAATTTTCTTTGGAGGGGTCTTTGTGTGGTATTAGTATCAGACTAATTGTGGTTTTTAAAATCTGGGAAGTATTCCTTCAGTTTTTATTTTGAAGGATAAATTGAGGAGTATTGTCATTGATTCTTCTTTGAAGATCTGATAGAATTCCACACTGAATCTATCTAGCCTGGGCATTTTTGGTTGGAAGACTTTTCATTACCACTTTCATTTCACTAGTGTTATGATTCTATTAAAATTGCTTATTTGGGCCTGTCAGTGGTGATGCAGGCTTTTAACCCTAGCATTCAGGAGGCGGAAGAAGGAAGATATTTGCATTCAAGGCCAGCCTGGTCTACAGAATGAGTTTCAGGATAGTTAAGGCTACACACACACACACACACACACACACACACACACACACAAACTGTTTCATTTATCTTAGGCTTTTCTATTTTTTAGAGTACAGATTTTTTTTTTAAGAAGTATGTCATTTAGGGTTATCTGAAGTTCCTCAGTGTCTATTGTAATGTCTGCCTTTCATCTCTAATTTGATTGATTTTGGATCTTCTTTCTGTCTTTTAGTTAATTTGGTTAAAGTTGTATCATTCTTCCTAATTTTCTCAAAGAACCAAGTCTTAATTTCATTGAATTTTTATATTCTTGTGTTCTTCCTAACTTCTATTCCACTTTAGCCCCAAGTTTTATCATTTCTTGCCATCTACTCTTTTGGTACATTGTCTCTTCTTTTTGTTTCTGGGGATTTCATGGGTGTTGCTAAGTTATTAACATGAGATCTCTAGGTTTTTTTTTTTTTAAGTAGAAGCTTAATGCTATGAACTTGCCTCTTAGAACTGCCCTTCACTGTGTCCCATAGGTTTGAGTATGTTGTGTTTTCATTTTCATTTACTTCTTTTTTATACATATATTAATCACAGGTTATTTACTTTGTATCCCAGCTGTATCCCACTCCCTCATTCCCTCCCAATCCCACCCTCCCTCTCTCATCTCCTCCCTGCCCCTTTCCAAGTCCATTGATAGGGGAGGACCTCCTCCTCTTTCATCTGACCCTGGTTTATCAGGTATCTTCAGGACTGGCTGCAAAGTCCTCCTCTGTGGCCTAGCAGCGCTGCTCCTCCCTTGGGGGTGAGGGGAGGTCAAAGAGTCAGTCATTGAGTTCCTGTCAGAAACAGTCCCTGTTCCCCTTACTAGGGTACCCACTTGGAAACTAAGCTAGCATGGGCTACATCTGAGCAGAGGTTATAGGTTATATCCAGTCCTTGGTTGGAGAAACAGTCTCATAAAAGACCCCTGTGCCCTGATATATTTGATCCTTGTGGAGCTCCTGTCCTCTCCAGGTCATATTAACTCCCCCTTTTTTCATATGATTCCCTGTACTCTGCTGACTGTTTGGTTATGAGTCTCAGTGTCTGCTTTGATACCCTGCTGGGTATAGTCTTTCAGAGGCCCTCTGTGGTAGGCTTCTGTCCTTTTACTTGTTTTCTCCTACATCCAATGTGCATCCCATTTGTCTTTCTAAGTGAGGATTGATCATCTTACCCCAGGTTCCCCTTCTTGTTTATCTTCTTTAGGTGTATAGATTTCAGGAAATCAGTCTGGCACTTTCTCAGACTGCACTTAGGAATAGTGCATCTTCAAGATCCAGCTATACCACTCTTAGGCATATATCCAAAAGATGTTCAAGTACACAACAAGGACATTTGCTCAACCATGTTTGTAGCAGCTTTATTCGTAATAGCCAGAACCTGGAAACAACCCAGATGTCCCTCAGTTGAGGAATGGATACAGAAATTGTGGTACTTTTACACAATGGACTACTACTCGGCAATTAAAAACGGGGAAATCATGAAATTTTCAGGCAAATGGTGGGACCTAGAAAAGATCATCCTAAGTGAGGTATCTCAGAAGCAGAAAGTCACACATGGTATATACTCACTTATTTAGACCTATAAGATAGGATAAACATACTGAAATTCATTCACTTGTTAAGTTTTATTTCCTTTCTGATTTCTGTCCTGACACAGGGTTCACTTGGTTGAACCCTGTGTGAGTTGTTCCATTTCCATGAGTTTGTATACTTTCTGCAATTTTGTTTCATTTTAGTTTATTTGTTTTGTCATTGATCTTCAGCTTTAACCCACGGTGTTCAGATAGGATACCGGGTTTTATTTCGATTTTCTATTAATGGTTGAGGCTTGCTTTCTGTCCTAGTATGTAGTCAATTTTGGAGAAAGTTCCATGATCTGCTGAGAAAAAAACTATATTCTTTTCTGTTTGAGTGAACTGTTCTGTAAATATCTACTACAGCAATTTAATTTATGATGTTATTTAACTCCAGCATTCCTCTGTTTAGTTTCTGCTTAGATTACTTGTCTGTTGGTGAGAGAGAGTACTGAAGTCACCAGCTCTTACGATGTGAAGGACCATAGGTAATTTTAGCCATAATAATACTTCTTTTTATTGTATTCGGTACATAAATGTTAGGGATACCAATATCATCTTGGTGGATTTTTCCTTTAACAAATATGTAGTGTCCCTCCCTATCTCTTCTGATTAGTTTTAGCTTGAATACTCTCTTGTCTGATATTAAGATAGATAAACATGCTTGCGTTTTAAGTCAATTTACTTGGAACAGCTTTTTCCATGCTTTTACCCTAAGATGAAGTCTACCTTGATGGAGAGGTGTGTTTCTTGAATGCAACAGAAAGATGGATACTGTTTTCTAATGCACTCTATTAGTCTGTCTCTTTTTATTAGGAAATTGAGAACATTAATATTAAGAGTTGTCAATGTACAGTGCTTAGTCATCTCTGTTGTTTGGTTGTTATGATGTGAAGCTTCCCCCTCCTTTTGAGTTACTCTCTGGGATTGTTTTTTCCCTTGTGTCTTCTTGGGCATGGTTAATGTCTTCAGACTGAAATTTTCATTCTAGTTCCTCCTATCAGATTGGATTGGTAGATAAAAGTTGATTAAATTTAGTTTTATTATGTAATGTTTTTCATTTTCTGTTGACTGTGATTAAAAAATTTGCCATAGTAGTCTTGGCTGTCATATGTTGTTTCTCAGAGTTTGAAAACCATCTCTCCAGGCTCTTCTGGCTTTCTGAGTATCCATTGAAAAATCAGGTGTTATCCTAATTGGCCTGTGTGAGTTGGTCTTTTTCTTTTGTAACATTTAATATCCCTTCTTTGTTCTGTACATTTAGTGTTCTGTTATTATGTGTCATGGGGAATTTCTTTTGGAGCCTATATATTTAGTTTTCTGTGTACTTCTGCCTAATAAGCATTTTCTTCTTTTGTTTTTGGGACATTTTCTTCTGTGATTTTTGTTAAAAATATTTTCTGTGACTTTGACCTGTTTCTCTGTTTCTTCCTTCCTTCCTCCCTTCCTCCCTTCCTGCCTTTCTTTCTTTCCTTCTTTCTTTCTTTCTTTCTTTCTTTCTTTCTTTCTTTCTTTCTTCCTTCCTTCCTTCCTTCCTTCCTTTCTTTCTTTCTTCCTTTCTTTTCTCCTTCCTTTATGTCTATTATATCTAGGTTTGATCTTTTTCAAAGTATCCCAGATTTCCTTGATGTTTTGTGCCTGTAATTTTTTTTAGACTCAACAGTTTCTTTAACTGAGCTACCCATTTCTTCTACCATGTCTGTAAGACTTGAAATTTTCTCTTCCAAGTCTTATAATCTGTTGATGAGGCATACCTCTGAGGTTTTTGTTTGACTTCCTAAATTTTTCATTTCCAGTTTTATTTCATTTTGGGGTTTCTTTAGTTATTTTAATTCTACTTTCATGTCTCGAACCGTTTTAAGTATTTTGTTCAGCTGTTTGTGTTTTCATGGTCTTCACTAAGATAGCCTTTTAGAGGACCTCAAATGTTATCACAATTGCTATTTTGAGTCCTTGCCTTGTACTTTAGCTAAATTGCATTTCTCAGGGTCTATTGATATTGGCCTCTGGAGGAGGCACATTGTCTTGGCTGGTCATGTTTGTGCTTTTGTACTGGGATCTAGGCATCTTGAGTTCTAATGGTTGAGTTGTTTCTTGGTGTCAGTATTTAATACTGACTTTGTTGGGTGGGTGTTCTTTTCTTTGGTGGTTGTTGTCTACTCTGGATCCCAAGGTTATGGTTGTGTGTTCTCTGTGCTTCTATGGGTCAGTGGGTGACACAAAGGAATAGAGATGGGCTAGAAGTAAAAGTGAGAAAAAGCTAGAAGGACCACGGTCTGCACCAAAAGGCAAACGCTTCAGGGAATTGATGTGAGGCGGAATGATGAGGCTCCTGCTACCAGGACTAAGAGTGAGTCTGGAGAGGTTGAAATGAAGGACTAGAAAGATCATGAAAAATCGCTTCCTTGTGCCCCAACTCATTGTGGTCACTGAGGGTCTATGGTAGATGGTGCGGAGCAGCCGGGAGCTCACACTTGTCCTGGTCCCAGACGTGTCTAGCCACGCCATCACCCTGCCTCCTAGGTGAGTCTTGGTGAGATCCCAGTATTCACGGTGCTTCCAGATCAACGACTCCTTGCAGTAACTATTTGCATATAAAGCTGTTTTGGACAAAATAATACTCTGTGAGACACACAGCAGATTATAACACCCCTTTGTTGTTTGTTTGTTTGTTTGTTTGTTTGTTTGTTTGTTTGAGGCAGAGTTTCTTTGTTTAACCCTGGCTGTCCTGGAACTCGCTCTGTAGACCAGGCTGGTCTTGAACTCAGAGCTCGATCTGTGTCTGTGTCTGCATCTGCCTCTGCCTCTGCCTCCTCAATGTTGGGATTAAAGGCGTGAGCCACTACTGCCTGGCTGCAGTACCACTTGAATAAATGAATGTGGGGTAGTGAGATGGGAAAGATGGCAGAACTAGAGGTGCTGTGGCACCGAACAAAAGAGCCGAGCAGGGCGGGATCAGGCTGGTGGGAGGCTTAGGCCACCACCAGGGCCCCCCTCAATCTGCCACAGGGCAAATGTGGCATGCTGTGCTGCTGCAGCTGTGGCTGCTGCCGCCAGTCGCGTTACTCGCCCTGCCAGGGGAAGGAGAGCACCGGGCCACAGCACTGCCCCCAGGCTGCAAACGTGACGGTCATGCCTGGCATGCGGGTGGGTGATGGGCGACGAGGGCAGGGTGCTGTACGGCACTCTCCCACAGGTCTGGCCCTCCGACACACTGCCCAAATGCAAGATCACCCTGACCCTGAGCAACGTCAAGGCATCCAAGATGAAGACTGGTTGGTTTTCTGGACTAAGCCTCCTAAACAGACGTCCGTGATCTGTGCGGCCACTGCAGGACTTGCTGCTGCCCGTGGTCTGTGCTACCGCCTGAGAGCACGTTGATGTCCACAAACTGGACCGCGTGAAGTCCATGGTCCGTGCTGCCGCGGGCTGCTGTGGGCAGGAAAGCTTCTTTTGTGATGGTATCCATGACGGTAGACTCATAACTGAGAATGAGAGACACTGACTTCTCTCCCAACCCAGGAAAAAAGAAAGAAAAATAAAAAAAAAAAAAAAAGGAAACAGTACAGATAGGAAGCTGAAAATTGAGTCTTAATTTTTTTAATTCGATTTATTTATTTATTTAACTTTAATTTTTTTATTTTATTTATTTAACTTTAATTTTTTTATTTATTGCAATTTATTCACTTTGCATCCCAGCTATAGGTCCCTCCCTCGTCCCCTCTCAATCCTGCCTTCCTCCCTCTTCTTCTCCTATGCCCCTTCCCCAGTCCACTGATAGGGACTCCTCCCCTTCCATCTGACCCTAGCCTATCAGGTCTCATCAGGACTGGCTGCATTGTCTTCCCCTGTGGACTGGTAAGGCTGCTCCCCCCTCAGGGGGAGGTGATCAAAGAGCCAGCCACTGAGTTCATGTCAGAGATGGTCCCTGTTCCCCTTAGTAGGGGACCCACTTGGAGATTGAGCTGCCATGGGCTACATCTGTGCAAAGGTTCTAGGTTATTTCCATGAATGGTCCTTGGTTGGAGTATCAGTCTCAGAAAAGACCCCTGGGTCCAAATTTTTTTATTCTGTTGCTCTCCTTGTGGAGCTCTTATCCTCTCCAGATCTTTCTATCTCCTCCTGTTTTCATAAGATTCCCTGTACTCTGCCCAAAGTTTGGTTATGAGTCTCAGCATCTGCTTTAATACCCTGCTGGGTAGAGTCTTTCAGAGGCCCTCTGTGGTAGACTCCTGTCCTGTTCCCTGTTTTTTCCCTCTTCCGAAGTCTATCCTGTCTGCCTTTCTGAATGAGGATTAAGCATCTTTCCCAGGGTCCTCCTTCTTTGGAGCAGCTTTATTCATAATAGCCAGATCTGGAAACAACCCAGATGCCCCTCAATGGAGGAATGGATACAGAAATTGTGGTACATTTACACAATGGAATACTACTCAGCAATTAAAGGCAAGGAAATCATGAAATTTGCAGGCAAATGGTGGGAACTAGAAAAGATCATCTTGAGTGAGGTATCCCAGAAGCAGAAAGACACACAAGGTGTATACTCACTTATAAGTGGATATTAGACATAATATAGGATAATCATAATTTTAGTTTTTAATTAAAAATCTTAAATTAAAAGGCTAAAAGTTCTCTAAAATTGTAACAAAGAGGCTGAGGTGTGCCTCTTCACAGTTGATGGCTTCTGGCAGGGGTAGGGTGGGGAGGGACTCAGTTTTCTTCAAGAGGCTGGCCACTGGGAGCTTGACCATACTCCAGTGAGTAGATGAGCAGCACAAATTTGACTTGTTTGTTTGTCTGTTTGTTTGTTTGTTTGTTTGAGGGGTTAAGGGTGGGTGGGTCAGCTTGGGACAAATGAGAAGCTAGTGTGATCCTGCTACATTGTATGAAAGTCCCAGAGAATGAATAAAAAATATTCTGTTGGAGGAAAAAAAAAAGAAAATGGAAAAATAATATATATAATAAATATAGGGGAGAGATTTTATAAATCATGTTGTTAATATGTTGTGAAACTCTGTAATTTAAAATAAAGATTGAACATTGAAAAAAAAAAAGATACACATCAACCCTTTGCCAGACTGGTCTCCCTGATGCTTTTCTGTGCACTTATTCTTATTTCCCACCAACCATGTAGCCCTTATAGACCTGACATTCTTTTCCAACCTGAGTAGACGTTTCTCTTTAAACAACTTTAATTACCTTGTCTAATTAAGCTCTTTTCCCTGAATAAGCTCCCACTCCATCTTATAGTCCTTCAGTCCTAAGACTCCAAATAAAACACTTTGTTCTCTACAGAAAAAAAAAAAGTTTCTATGGACTGGCAGTCAACACAAAGGAAAGGAGATGTTCCAGAAGGAAAGCTCAGGGGGTTCTAGTACAGCCTCTTAATGAGTCCATTTTTCACCACTCTGAAATGACCTTTCAAATCCCTGTTGATCTTAGTTATTCTAAATAATAATAACAGCTACTCTAACCTTTATTATGGCTATTAGCGTAGTATTTTTTTCTCTTCTTGGATTGAGATTTTTAAACTTCATGTGTTAATGTTTTGCCTGCATGAATGTCTGTGCAACTCATGCATACAGCACCCCCAAAGGCCAGAAGAAAACATGAAATAGCCTAGAACTGGAGTTATGGGCTCTTGTGGACCGCCCTGTGGATGCTAAGATTCGAACCCATCTCTTCTAGAAAAGCAGCCAGTGCTCTTAACCTGAGTCATCTATCCAACCTGGCCATTTTCCAGCCCCTATTTTATTTTTAATTGATTCATACTTTCATATCATAGAGTGGGAAGCTGCTGTGACTTACTTATTAAGGCAAAATTATAATTTCTGCCACTTAATTGGGATGTTTTATCTGTATACATCTAATTATTGGTGACTAAATTTAAGACTATCTCTTTTTTTTCCTCTCTGTTTCTTTATGCTGTTCCATGGTCCCTCATTACTATTATCTCTTGTAGACTGAGTATCTTTTCTTATAGTTCAAGTTCTGTACCACATTGAGGTTTTGTTTGTTTTTATTCTACAGGGCTGATGATTGGACTCAGGCTCTTAGCACATGCTAGACAAATAATCAGCCACTGAGCTGTGTCCCTAGCCCTGATACTGTACTTATTTTCATTCAATCAATTAATTGTGTGTGTGAATTTATGTTTTACCACTTGGGAAGAAAATTGTAAAAGTCTGGTAATTGCACAGTATTTATTTGCCTTTGTACATCTACATGTCTTCTATAATGCATTTTAGTGGGGAGTTTCAAGAACCTAGACTTGTTTACTCCAACAAAAACTGCTTAAAGTTAGAACTAAAAATGATTTGCGGAGTTTGTCCTCAATAATGAGACAGGTTATCCAAATTTGTTGGCTACTGCAAAATAACAAGTGACTGTCAATAGGATGTCACTAATATATTTTAGAAATTTGAGCATACATAATGTGTATCTCCAAGCTAAATTGAAGTTTTTACATCTGTGAAAAAAGTGACTGCTTTTTGAAAGCTGCTCATAAAGAGAGCAATGTGAAAATAGATGTGCTAACTTATTTCTTTTATGATACAATTTTCTACAGCGGTACAATCAATTAGCAGGGGGGAGGGGGTGGCCATACATCACAGGGGTCATGATAGTTTGTAAATGGTTATTCAGACAATGCGAATATATTGTGTCATCAAATAAGAGCATCTAAACCAAGGTATCCAGATACATGGGGGTATTGTAAATCTGGAAAAACATGGCACTGAACATGGTATCTCTTCATGTTTCTCTTCATCATTGAATTTCAGCAAATGTCCCTTTTAAGCACAGTGTATAACTTGAATTGCAGATGGAGACTAGGAAGGGGAATCTTATGAGATGTAGACATAATGCCCTGCCACTAAGTTTGATAATTTCCGTAATAAAAAAGTTTTAAGAGATTACATACAAGAAAAAACACAGATGTTTGAAGAATCCAGGAAAACATCATCTCGGGGACACTGGTCTTCCATGGTGACCATTGTCTGTATGGTTTCCAGTGCAGAGAAGATTTCCAAGTGCTCTTAACCACTAAGCCGCTTCCCCAACCCCCTTATCATTTAACATCTTAGGACCTATATTAATGCTCCTTCTTTTGACACTGATAGCAACAGTTTGTGCTGTCTATATTTTTCTCAATTATTCTTGCTGGAATTTATCAGTTTTTATTAGTTTTTAAGTAAACAAGTGCTGACTTTGTTGATATTCTGCATTACGTCCTTGTTTTCTACACTAATTTCTACTCTTCATAATCTCCTTTGATTATACTCACTGTACTTTTCTTTGTTTCTTATGGAAAAAATTTTGAATTACTGATTTCTTTCTAAAACAGCCATTAAATCTATGACTTTTCTTGCTAAGAACCAGCACAGCTATTCTTTTAATTTCTGACATGTACTTTTTATATCCATCACACTTTGAATTTTCTCCTGATTCCCACCGCACTATCTTCTGTGATCCAGATGTCAGCTGTTAAGTCAATTGTTTAACTTCCAGATGTTTGATGGGGTTCCTTTTGTTATTGATTTTTAATTTAGTTTTATTTTGATCTTAGAATGTTCTGTATAATCTTCCGACTTTCATTAAAACGTTGTGTGCCTCTCCGTGAAGTTATAACCAAGTGAATGTTTTATATGCACTCGAAAACCATGTATATGTTTAAAACACCTCCTCAGTGTTATCCCTTTTTTATCATATACTCTGGTAGCTTTTCATTAAGTATATATGCATGTCACTGTCTTCTTCATGAAAGGAGCCTTTACCATTATCAAGTGTACTTTTCCATATATGGCAATACTATTTGCTTTGAAGTTTTCATTGTCTTGCATTATTAGTCACAAGGACGTCCTTACAATCAATTTTTCCATGCTGTGTTTTTTCTGTCCCATCCTCAGCACAGCTGTGTCCTTGCATTTATGAACACCTTTTACAAACACTATGTAATTGGGGTTTTATAAAAAGTTTGCAATTTCTTTACCTTTTAAGTGTAAAGTTTATCCCATTTACATTTAATGTGAATATTAATGTGGTTAAATTGCTTTCCACAAAGTTGCTATTTGTTTTCTAGTTATTTCACCTGTTCTTTGTTTCTTTGAGCTTTTTTCATACCTCATTTTTTGAATTAAGCTTGTTTAAATATTCTAGTATTTTTATTTCCAATTTGCTTTTTAACTGTATTACCTTTTCCCCATTTCTTTCTATAGGTGCTGTATTCTCTTTTAAATATTTATTTATTTAATTTTTATTTTTATATTAATTACAGTTTATTCATTTTGTATCCCAACTATTGCTCCCTCCTTCATTCCCTTCCAATCCCACCCTCTTTCCTCATCTCCTCTCATGTCCCTCTCCAAGTCCACTAATAGAGGAAGTCCTCCTCCCCTTCCATCTGACTCTAGCCTATCAGGTCTCATCAGGACTAGCTGCATTGTCCTCCTCTGAAGCCTGGCAAGGCTGCTCTCCCCTCAGGGAGAGGTGATCAAAGAGCCAGCCACTGATTCATGTCAGAAACAGTCCTGTTCCCCTTACTAGGGAACCCACTTGGAGACTGAGCTCCCATGGGCTACATCTGAGCAGGGGTTCTAGGTTATCTAGGTTATATCTATGAATGGTCCTTAGTTGGAGTATCAGTCTCAGAAAAGACCCTGTGCCCAGATTTTTTGGTTCTGTTGCTCTTCTTGTGGAGCTCCTGTTCTCTCCAGGTCTTACTATCTCCCCCTTCTTTCATAAGTTCCCTGCACTCTGCACAAAGTTTGGTTATGAGTCTCAGCATCTGCTTTGATAGATACTTATTTGTTGTTCAAGTATTTCATATACTTATATAAAGTGTTTTGATAGAATCCCCCCCCACTCCTTACCCTCTAACTTTTCCTATACCCTCCATCACTTCTCCCTTTCCAAGTTCATGTACTCTTTTGTTCAACCTACTGAGTACACTTAGTGGCAGCATGTGCATAGGTATAAGGCAATTCTCTAGAGCATAAGCAACCTACTACAGTCCTTATTTCCAAAGAAAACTGACTCTCCCTTCCCTGCTAGACACCAACTGCTGATAATTCCTCGGCCAGGAATGGGACTTCATTAGACCCTCCTCATCCATGCTGGGATTGTGGCTGGCTTGATCTTCTTCAGGCTTTGTGCACATGTACTGCATTCTTAATTCATCACAGCCTATATTATTTCTCATATAAACTAGACATTTCAATACTATAACCACGTTTCTTACTTTCATAGTTTAAACGGTGTTGCCATATACTTTACTCTTACATGCTTTATAAACACTAAAACGTTATAATTTGTTTTTTCAACAATCGTCTGTTAAAGAAATTATGAAAAAAATGATTTCTCTATTTGTATTCACTTTTTCTTTCCCCCAGCCCCATTTTCAGAGCTCCTCTTTTTAAATTTCTGCAGTATCTTTATTTCACACAATTTTCTTTCAATCTGAAGAACCCACTTTAACATTTCTCATAGTTTAGGTCTACAGCTAATGGATTATCTTACTTTTTTTTTTACTGCAAATATTTTTATTCTGCCTCCATTTTGGAAGATTTTCCCCAGTTCCTTTTTTTGTTAGATATCACTAGTAATTATGATTACTGTCTTCCTTCTGAGTTTTTGGGACTTCAGATACATACATGTTAGGCTGCTTACAACTGTTACATAAATCACTGATATTCTGTTCAGCTTATTGTTTGATTTCCTTTTGAACTGTATTTACATACTTTTTCATTGGCAACATCCCATTTTTATTTAGTATGTTCAAAGTTATTTTTAAAGTTCCACTTTTCTCTGTTAAAACTAATATTCTGCTCACCAATTCTACTCTCTTGTTTTATAACTATTTGAGTCTCTTTATATTCACTTTAAAGTCCTGGTCTGCTAATTAAACTGAGTTAGCAATTGATTTGCTTATTAATGATTTTTCTCTTTATTTTATATCACATTTTCTTGCATCTTTGTATATCTGTTACAATTTTCACCAATACCAGTCATGGTGTATAGAAAAATAATCTATCTACATCATATGCTTCACTGGGGATTTTAATAGAACACCAACACTTCCCTATGCCTGGTGTCTAAAATAAGAGGTAATAATAATTCAACTTTCATGGGAAGGTGTGTTTATCTGTGACTGAGACGCATCTTTAAGAATTGTTAATCTCTCCTCTGATAGACTAATTTTCCAGAGAAATGAATCCCTTTCTATTTTAACATGTAAATTTTAGTCTATTGTTTCAGCTATTTTTTCATCCTTTGTTTATTTAGCTATACTAGGGCTCTAGTTCCAGATACCACAGAATATTTTTTTAAAAAACACACACATGGAGGAAGAAAATAAAAAACAAAAACAAAGAAACAGCAACAACAACAAAAAAATCCTACCCAAATTTGGTATTCTTTTAAACCTGTTTTCCTTAATGCTGTCTCAGCAAAATTTGGAATGGAGGAAGAATTATTATGCTAAGTGAGCTACTGGTGTGTGTGGGTCTCATCCAGATTTCCATATCACTTTTAGATTTTTTTTTTTTTTGAATAGGGTCTCATGTAGTTCAGGCTAACCTCAAACTCCTCTTCCTCCCAAGTGGTGAGGTTGTAGGCATGTGCCACATACCCAGCTCCTCATCATTTTTGAAAGGCTTCTTTTTTTTCTAGAAGTTCACCAAAACTTGTACACATTCGCTATCCTTTATTAGTCTCCTATAGAAGAATGTTTTTTTTTTTTCCTATTGCCATCATGGGACAAAATGCACCGATGACTTTTTATATTCTTGCTCAATGTCGGACTGCTCTTGCATGTATTTTGTGACTATCCTAGAAGAGCTAGAAGAGAGAAACAGAGGGAGGCAGAGAATGAGAAGAGGGAGAGAGCTTTAAAGAAACATAACAGATGATGCTATTTTGGGTAGAGGAAAGACATAACAGTACGTGAGTGGAATTTACTTTACATCCCAAGGGTGTCCCTTTCTCCTCTCCTCCCAGCCTCCCTCTCTTACCTTCTTTCCCCCTTACTCTTTTCCTTTCCCCCCAGAAAAGGGGAGCCTCCTACTCCTGTATCAACCCAGCACATCAAATCACATCAGGACTGAGCATACCCTCATCCTCTAAGGCCAGGCAAGGCAGCCCTGCTAGGCTGAAGTGATCCAAAACAAGCAACAGAGTCCATGTTAGAAACAGCCCTCCCTGCCTCACACCAGCCAGGCAACCCACAGGAAGACTAAGCTGCCCATCGGCCACATACGTGCATGCTCCTTAGTTGATGAGTCAGTCTCTGGGTGAGTTGTCTCTGTTGGTCTTCCTGTCCCCTCCAGGTCATTCTGTCTTATCCCCAATGCTTGAACAGGACCCCAGGAGCTCCACACCGTGCTTGACTGCAGGTCCCAGCATCAGTCTCAATCCACTGCTGGCTGGAGCCTCCCAGACGACAGTCAAGTTAGGCTCCTGTCTGCAAGCAGAGCAGAGCATCATCAATAGTGTCAGGCGCTGGCTCTCTACCTTGGGGTAGGACTCAGTCTGGGCCAAATATTGCCTGGACTTTCCTTCAATCTTTGTTCCCTTTTTATCCCTGCACTTCTTGTAGGCAGGGTAATTTTAGGATCAAAGGCTTTTTCTGTGAGTTGTTGTTCCTCTCCTTCCACTAATCCTGCCTGGCTTGGAGGTGGTCGCTTCAGGCTTCATGTCCCCCTCCCCCGTTAAAAATCTCAGACAGTTTTCATATGGTGACTGCTGTAGTCTGTGTTGGGCATGGTAACCTGAACCAGACCTACTGGGCAGGAAAGTAGAAGAGAAAACCCACTTGACAAATAGAGAGTGGGACAAATAGAGAGTGGGGACTGCTAGGGGGGATAAGATTACGAGACTCTCTCGTGTCAATTTATGGACCTCTCAGAGCTTTGTTTGTTTGCTTAATACAGTAAGTCTGAGGATTTTTCTTCTGAGTATAGAATTTTGGACGTAGTGTTTAAAAACATTAGCCTAAAAATGATGGGGAGAAATAGATAGGAAAGAAAGTTGGGAAGGATATTGACACAACACACAGGATTTACTGAAGCTCTAAAGTAGAGTGAGGCAGCAGGAGACAGAGAGGGAGGAATAACAATTAGAGGAGCTAATAATCTTCATAAGCACATCCTCCCTGTGTTGTGTGGAAACGTCATTATCAGTCAAAGGGTTGATGTGAATCTGTGTCAGGTTTCATCATATTCAAAGTCATGCGCTGTGTGCATCTGGCATCAGTACTTGGCTTCCAAGTGACTGCTCAATGTGCAATAGGAGAACAAGAAGGAAATCAACCAATCTGAGTGATTAAAAGCTTGATAGCATCTGGCTACAATTAGAACCCAAGCTAATGAAGAAAACCTCATGAGGTCTGAAAAGTATCCCCTATTAAAAGTAGTACTTAAAGTGGCAACAGAATTATGGTTTCAATAACGTAAAAGAATAGAACAATTAAGCACACAGTTATGAAATGCACAGCATCTACTATCAGCGGAAAGGATTTTCAATTCCTGTCACGTGTATTTTCCTACAGAACCGCAAACCTTTCTGTAAAGGCTTGAGCTGTCTTACAGTGTATCCCAAAGTGCCTTGAACCTGAAAATGGTAAGGTCTCTCCTCCTTCTCTCTGTAGAAGAGTTTGGTAAACATCTGTGTGCAGAGCCAAAAAATGAAAATGTAAGCATTATAGACCATACAGCGTGTGTCCAGCTCTGTCACTGGACCAGAGAAGTAGCCATAGTGACTGTAAAGCACAAACATGAGCCTGGTATTTCTAATGAAACTTTATTTGCAAAAACAGGCGACTCAGGGCGGTTGTGGGCAACACCTGGTCTACAGAAGTGTTCACATGGCAAAATCCTGAAGATTTAACCCTTCCAGTGTGTCAGAGCCATGTTCACCTATGAGATATGAGCCACACAGAAATTTTAGATTTTTCAGATGGCTGCATTTTTAAGGTAAAATTAATTTTTCCTGTTTTAAACATATAGTCTCTGTAGGTATGTAAGCTGTAGAGGGACAGTTGGCATGGGTGTCACAGAGTGGGTGTGAAATTTAGAGGACAGCTTTATGGAGTTGGTTCTCTCCTTCCTCCTATACAAGGGGTACAGGGATCAGACTCAGGTCAGTGGGCTTGGAAACAACCTCCTTTATCCCCGAAACCATTTTGTCAGCACTAAATCTAATTTTCCTGGATTATTTTATTTAACTCAGTGCATTTAGTATCATCTCAACATTCTGAGCCTTAGACACGTACTAAGTTGATATTTTGCATACTTCCACTGTTGCTGATCTAAGTGGACAAAGACTGGTATGTATTATATTCTTACATCTCTATTTAGACCAGCACATTTCCATTGTTACCTGGAAACACATGGCGGATGCAGCTCTAGGTACCCCAGAGTCACCCAAGAGCGAAATAGGAGAGGGGATGCCTAGTCTTACTGCAACTTGCTATGCCATGGCTGGTGGAGATCCATGGGAGGTCTGCCTTTTCCTGAAGAGAAAGGAAGGGGGAGATGAGGGAGGGAGCAGAAGAGCAGAATAGGGGAGATGGGGTAAGGAACTGGGAGGAAGGGAGGGGAGGGAAACTGGTCAGAATGCAACCAATAAATGAATAAATAAAGAAATAATTTAAATGAAGACATTTTACATGCCTTTAATCACAGAACTAAGGAGGCAGAAGCAGTTGGAGCTCTGTGAGTTCCAGGACATAGTGAGACAGGCAGACAGAAAGAAAGAAAGAAAGAAAGAAAGAAAGAAAGAAAGAAAGAAAGAAAGAAAGAAAGAAAGGAAGGGAGAAAAAGAAAAAGAAAGAGAGAGAGAAAGAGAAGAGAGAGAGAAAGAAAGAGAGAGAGAGAGAAAAAGAAAGAGAAAGAGAGAGAAAAAGAAAGAGAAAGAAAGTCAATTTAAATAACTTCTTTCAGTTGAATATCTAAAAAAAAAAAAAAAAAATACTACCCCAACCTTTAGTCAGTGCAAAAATCCTGCGATGTCTTATGATATCTATAAGATATTTATTTATGCCCTTGACTTTTCCCCCTAATATACTTAGTAATGCCTCAAGCTTAGTGACCCTTATTCATTATTTATTCTCGTCCCCACATCAATAACTACGATCACACAGACTGGTCTCATTTAAAATGTTTTACTACAGATTTTAAACAATCCTAGAATTTTACATCTCTAGACGATAACTTCATGTCTCATTTCACTGTAATGAGACCCTGCCAATAGAGAACTGACTCTTCCCACAGACAGATCTATTGCATCGAGCCATCACCTCCCTGCTGTCGCTGTCGAAGGCAGATGCCTTGATTTGAGAATTGAATCACATCTTCCTTTTACTCAAAGCCTTTGTTCTTACAGCCACATACCCTTTCTCGCCTATTCATATTTCCTTTTTCCAACAGAATCATTCTTTTTCAGATAATTTTTAATTTTTATTGAAGATATATTTTATATGCAATATACTGTGATCATGGTTTCCCCTCCCCCAACACCTCCCAGGTCCTCTCCACTCCTGTCCTTAGTGATAAACAGCCTACAGTTGTTCTCAGCTTACAAGATCTTTCCTTCACTTCAAAATGAACAGCCGTTTCTACTTTGCCTTCTGAGAAGACTCTTCAGTGGGCTGTCTAAGCTTTCCAAGTCTCTCTCTCTAATCAAATCTTTGTCTTTCTTCCTCTACTGGAAGAGTTCTCCTGCCAAGATGGCTGCTGACTTCCACCCACTAAAATACCCAGTTCTCGGTTCAAATTTCTCTCAGTAGTATTTTATGAAGTTGATTACTCCCTCCTTTTGCAAATGGAGAGATGTAGGGTAATTCTGTATCACTGGTCACTCTTTTTCAGTTTCCTTTGATGTCGTCCCATCCCTCCTAATTCTCTGGAGTGTCCTCAAAGCCATCCTTGAGTCCTTTTTCCATCATCTTTATTCTATACTTTTCCTATAATCTCCCATCTTATCTACTTGAATATTTAACAGTCACCACCAATTTAACTGGTTAAAATGGTCTTTGATTTCACCTTTGGCCAGCCCCACATTCGGTCTATCGTTCAGCTGGGAGCAGCACTGATTCTTCACCTACTTCAGAAAGTCTCTAACCTGTAACTCTAAATAAAGCCTGAAACCCATACCACCAACTTCTGCCATTCCCCCATGGTCTAAGACACCATCCCCATCTCCTGTTTAATCTCCTATGGTAACCTACCTGATTTCCTTGTTTCCAGTCTATACCTACATCTCCACCTACGGTAGACGCCTTTCTGCTGATATGACAAAATACCTGATTTAAAAAAAAAAAAATTGAAGGAGGAGGGAAAAAAAAACCTGAAGAGGTTTGGTTTGACTCTTCTTCTCAGAGGCTGTGGTGAGGCAGAACATCACGTTGTTGAACAAGGCTGCTTACCTCATGGAGGCCAGGAAACAAAAAGAGAGTTAGAGAAGGAACTGGGGTGGAAAGATACTCTTCGGGGAAGCACCTCATAGCGACCCCCTTTCTCCAACTAGACCCCCTCTCCTAAATTTCTGCTGCCTCCAAAGAGCTGACTATGAATTCATAGATGGATTGATCCATTGGTAAGATGAGAGTTCTCAGGATTCAGTCACCTTCTAAAGGAGCTGTGTTAGGGGACTGAGCTTTTTAACACATACGCTCTGAGAAACTGTTTTAGAACCAAACCATAACACCACCCTTTAGTCTGTTCTTCAGAGTACCAGGAGTGCTCTTAAAGTACCTGTGATTGCACCTTTTACGAGCAGGATAAAAACCTCTTGTTCTTTAGCTATCTGCATCTGTTCCTGAAGCTACCAATTCTTGCTGCCATTCTGCTGTTACATTACCGTACCCAGCCATTCTCTCGGTGTGCTGGGTCATGCTAGTCCTGTGGACTTTACCTTTTATCTGGAACTGATCTCTGTGATCTTCACAGGGCCTGCTTGCTCCATCTACTTCTAGGAAAACAGATCATTCCATTTCAAATACTGCTTTAAAAAAAAAAAAAAAAGCTTACTTTTAAATGGCCTAATTTTCCTTCCATAGAGAGTGACATGAAGTTATATTTTTTAATTATTCAATTACAGTTTTCTTTTTTTTTTTTCACTTACACACTAGAAATTAGGTTCCATGATTAAAAGGACGTTTTGCTACCCTGCTCGTGGCTGCATCTTCTGCGCCTAGGACAGCTCTAGTCCACAAAGCATACTGAATAGATGAGTCTGAAGGACCTCCGGAGATTAGACGGCTCACCAAATCGGAATCCATTGCCTACGCTGTCTTCAAGTGCTGACCTGGGCTAAATTAAACCAAAAGGCCTTCTAAGAATAAAAGACTTTAGTACAAAGTAATTCCTGCTCGTACCAGGCAACTGTTCCAGTGCTTGTTAGGAATCGGATGCAGAAACTCTCAGCAATCCCTGTTAATCAGCTAATTTGCCTGTTTCCATCAATAGTTGCCGGCTATTAACTTCTCTTCCTAGGCTCCATCTCGCGAGGCTCACAAGAGCTTGCTTTTAAACAGAATTCTCTTTGCTTGCTTTGCCATCTCCTCGCTTGGCTTTTCTTTCTTTAACAAGCCCAACAGCATGCTGCTGCATCTTCAAAGAGTAAATTAATTCCGTCCGCAAAAGGGTCAAGTGCTAGAAAGTGCATAGCCATGCAGTTTGCATGGCAGGATACAGAAGATATGATGCTAATAAGATTCTAAGATGAGAACAGCAGACTGTCTCTCGGGATTCAGATGAAGGGGTCTGTAAATTTTAAAAGAAATGGTCTCCGAAAACTAACGATGTCTGCTTTCCAATTCATTAATAATGTGGAGTGGGGAGATGGGAGTGAGATCCGGGCCAGGCTTTGAAATATCAAAATGTAACGAGGAAGAAAACAGTAAGAGCGATCTCAATGGGGTCATAAAGCTGGGAGAAGGAGGCGCACTGTAAGATGTGGTCCTGTGTGGAGGGGGGGGGGGGAAGCTGTCTACCCCATGTGTGTGTGTTTATGTGCATATAGTGCCTTTATCTATATGAGGGAAGAAAAATACTGCAACATTGATAAGGCTCTTGCAAATTTCATATTTAAGGTGACTCCGAAAGAATATTTCACGTATTATAAAAACACATCCAAGCCTTGTGCCTTTCCCTATTTACAAACCCTGCCCTTCACCTCTTTACATCCCATACAGGGGACTGAGTAATAAGAGCCTCAACCTTGTTTGTAGTTAATAGTGGAAGAAGAAGGAGAAGAAGAGGAAGAAAAAAAAAAACCCCGAGGCAAAGCCTAATGAACCAAGAGCAATTCTGAGCTCTCTTCTGTACCATCTGCAGAGGCGGTGTCTTTCCAAGGGCTGCCTGGACATATCGTATGACCTTGCCGCTTTACATCATTAAAATTTCCCATTACCAGGGTAGTGTTTGCATGGGGGGGCTGTTGTGCAGATATTATAGCCGGGCTTCTCCCTGCTGCATTCAGAGTTTGCCCTAATAGAAAATGCCTCTCTGCTTGAACAGTTCCCTTGAGCTAGGAGTGTGCACCAGCGGGAGAGTTTAGCTTTGGCTTTTATTTTGACAAAGCTATTACATTTTGCAGATTGAGGTTATGGTCTTTCCTTCTATCTCTGTATTTTATCTGCATGATATTTTCTGATCTCCCTTTTAAACCCCCATTAGTTACGACTGAGGCTCTAGGGTGGCAGCCTGCCTCGGAGCTGTGATATCGTCAGCTTTTCTTACCAGCCACTAAATAGACTAACTGATTCAGTGGGGTTCGGTCATGTGGAACCCATTCCAAGGGGCCCAGACTCAGAAAGGAGACCCCGTGTGCCAAACAGGGGGAGGAGACGTGGGGTGGGGGAGGGGTTGGGCAATGGCCAAGGCCCTATCGGTGTTAGAAGCCAAAGTGCAACCTCACCCTCTTAGCCGGGAGGTTTTGTTGGCCATGGCCCCCCTCGGCTTTCTCCACTTGTGGCCCCCTTCAACAGGAGACTGCAGGTTTCCAAGCGCAGCCTTCCCACACCGCCACCCTCGCTGCCTTTCTCTCTAACGGCCCCTCCTAGGAAGCTGCTGTCACACCAGCTAGTCTTCAAACTTGGCTCCATTCACAGCTTACACTGCGTCACGTTCAGGCTTTTCGCAGAGAGCTTCACTGTAGTGGTGAAACCACCAGTATTCCCAACTGCTGGTTACTTCAGCGCGAACTGTTTCAAACCAGTCTAAAGATGCTCTTTGGCCAGCTCCCTGCAGTCTCGGCAAACCATAGCCCAGTGAGAGGTTTTGAAAGCAGAGCTACTGCTCCGGGGGCGCGAACCCACCCTTCTTCTCCACAGCTTCCTGATTCACGTGAGACTGGGCTCTTCCCGGTGATGGCTTCTGAGGCTGGGAGGGCAATGTAGACAGGTGCCTCCGACACTTGAGTCTGTTCACCTTCTCTGGAGTATGTGGGTCGCCATGGCAGTCTAGAGTAGGGGCTGTCACAGAGAGGGGCTTGCCGAGGTGAGGAATTTATTTCCCCAGGAAATCTCATTAGAGATGCAGTGCCTGTTTTTCATTGAGGTTCCTCTCCTTGGCTTTGTTTTCGGCTGAGTAACGGAGCCTGAAAGCCTTCTGGTGACTCACAAAAGGTCACGCTGAGAGTTGGGGGCATGGACCGGAGCAGGCTGCCTACCCTTGATTGATGTGTATTAAAGCTGTCTTGAGCCACTCATAAACACAGCAAGAATCCTGTTCTCTTTTCATCAGTGCTCTTGACCAAGGCTTGATTTACTGTTTTGAAATCAGCTGCTCCTTCAGTCCCCTGCAATAGCTTCTTTAATAGCTTGTCATAACAGTTGATGACAATTTGGAAAAAACTCACATATTCAATATATATTTTTTTAAATTGACTTTGCACTATTCTGGGTACCAAGGCTTTATAAACAGTCTAATTGTTCCCCAAGCGTCTGCTGACCTAAAGGAAGGTGTTGATGAATAAAACCCTTCTTCTCTATCTATGAGGGTATTGAGATGTATACTCAATACTGTAGCAAATCACTGCCAAAAATTGGTTTCATGTCCCCGAGGCTACTTCCCTCCGAAGGTGAAATGGCAGAAGTACCTGCTGGAGAA
This sequence comes from Psammomys obesus, assembly GCF_907164565.1. NCBI lineage: Eukaryota > Metazoa > Chordata > Mammalia > Rodentia > Muridae > Psammomys > Psammomys obesus. The sequence goes on from NW_026596034.1 coordinate 25,347,643, forward strand.
GATAGTCCAGTCCTGCTATTTCTTGATGAGATTGTTTTGAAGTTTGTGCTGAGAAGAGAGTCCTGAGCGACAGTATAGTTCCCAGTCCTTGAGTTATCATGACGGTCGGTCCCCTGAGCAGTTTGGCAACAGAGTTCGAAATGGACATTGGACTTGAGGTGTGGCTCGGTGGTAGAGCATTATTTGCCTTGCAAGCACAGGGCCCTTAGGTGCTCTGATCCTCCGCACTGATGAAAATAACAAAACAAAGAGACAGAAAGACCCTGATACCAGAAGGCCAGAGGCAGTCACCATCCTTGGACGGATAGGGCTTATCTGAGACAGAACAAATTTCTATTTGTGGTCAATTTATTTGCCACTTTTGGAAGACCTGGGCGAGCCGAACTTCTTCCTGACCACTGAGTAGCCATCTTCGAGTCAGCGTCCAGGAATGCGCTCGGGGGTGACGTTAATACCTAACAACCCATGTGACAGTCACAGCAACCATTGAGAATAGATTCACACGGAACAGGGGCCGTCCGCAACAGCCGGGGCCACTGCACCAGAACTTCCAGCTGAACATCAGCTCTGCTCCTCCCGTTCCGCACATGCAAGTCTTAGCTGCTCTTCAAGGCCTGGCTAAAGCTCTACTTCTTTTCCAAAGCCTTTCTCGTTCTATACGGTCTATTTCTTGGTTTTGAACTCCCACGGTAGTCTTAACCACCATAACTCCCACACCCCAACAACGGCACTACAGGTCTCGTGTTTTTAAAATATTCCCCACAGCACAGTGTTGTACAATATAAACATTTCAAAAGTGTTGTTGAAAAGGGACTATTCTGGCGGAAATATTCAGAGATGATTTTGAAAATGCTGCGGCTGATATACTGCTAATCTGAATTTCCTTTGGGACCTTGAGTCCAGTATCCGAATGTCCTGTTTTCTTTTAGAAGAGCCAGCTGGGCGAGGGGGAAACAAAACAAAACAAAACAGCAATTTCTATTTCAGCAAAAAACTGTCTCTCTTCATATACCCTGCATTTTATTCAAATGATGAGCAGCTTTGTTTCATATTCTTTCATTTGAAGTGGAATTGCTAGTGAGAATTGCAACAGTTGAGTTTTCACCTGATCCCACGGAAAAGCATCGTATTGGCTAGGTGTGATAAAATGCCATGACCGACCGAAAGCAACTCAGGGAGAAAAGGGGGTTACTTCAGCTTACACTTCCAGGTAACGGTCCATCACTGAGGAAAAGTCAGGACAGAAAATTCGAGGCAGGGACTAAAGCAGAGCCGTGGAGAAATGCTGCATACCGGTCTTCTCCTCATGCCTTGCTCAGCCAGTTTTCTTGAGACTGAGGCCACTAGCCCAGGGATGGCACAGCCACAGTGAGCCGGGACCTCCTACATCGATCATCAATCGTGAAAATGCCACAGGCTTGCCCACAGGCCAGCTCCGGTGACGGTGGCTCCTCAATCGAGGTATCTTTTTCTCAAATGAGTCTAGTTTGTGTCAAGTTGACATAAAACCAACCCACACAGGTGGGCACATTGCCGTTGTCTCTGTATACATTAGGTCATTCATTCAGATTTACGTGGTGTATGCAATTCCTCCTTAAAACAGACACAAAAACTAAGTTTATTGGAAGTCCTCAGTGTTTGGTGGCATCTTGTTAAAAGTGGGGTTTAATTATTTGAAACTGAGAATATGGATTTTTTTCTCCTTCCCACCAATGATATCAACGAAGTGAAGGTTTCAAGTCAATTCTACACTGAATCACTACACCAGCCTCCAGCGAAGGAGACACAAGTGCGGCCACATGGTTTTAGGAAAGAAAGAGGAGGCAAAAGACTGCAAGAGAAGAGCATCCAGAAGTCGCATGTTATTCCTGAGGATTGGTCAATGAAGACTGGTTAATATGTTAGTGTGTGTATGTGTTGTGTTGTGTGTGCTATGTATTATATGTAACATACGTTATATAATACATACGCTCTATGCAGACATCACATACACATATATTATACTAGAGAAGGGTGTCCGGGGAGTGATAAGCCACGTGTAGTAAGTTAGGACTTACCAGTTGCTTCAGCTAGGATAAACTGGTGTGGTGTGTAACCTCAGAACAGACTGAAGAGTGGCTCTGCTTCAAACTCTTCCCGCAGCCCTTCTCCAAACCACTGTGCCCCTCTGGGCTGTTTCTTCACCCACAAAACAAACACACGTCCCAAGCAGTCATTCACACAGGTGAAACATCCTGCGACAATCGCTTTTCTAATCAGGCCTTCTCGAAACAGACCTGTGCTCTTCCTGCTGCCTCCTCCTCGTCTTCTCGCATCTAGGTCACTGTGTGGAATCCACTCAGCTAACAGAAACAAAACACAGAGGATGAACACCTAGGCCCCGACCAGATAACATACTCGGTACTTTATTTACTATAAATACGTCTGTGCTGATCCTCTGTCTAAATCTGAACGCCCTTGGAGAGCAAACATGGTGGCTTTTCCTGTCCATGCCTATACTCTAAAGCACTGTACGTTCAGAAAATATTTATCATAACGGAATTAAAACGTACTATTCTATTAGTATTTCTTAATGCATAGCAGAATGCTGGCTGTTTAGCTACATGCCTGTCACTAGTTATGTGTTAGTTTTAGTGGATACAATTGTAATAAATCAATGCTAATTGTTTAGCTGACACTGCCAATTAAAGCCACCTGTGAGTAAATTAATTTGGTTTCACTAAATACGATTTAACAGTGAGTTGAGAAGCCTGTCTGATACTGGCTTCCAGTACTCCCCTCCAGTTCCATGGATGTGTGTACATGGGTGGGTATTTTCCCTTCTAGAAATACAGACAGCGGCATTGCCTTGAGTTGGTAACCACACCGCTCCGCCACTCTTTACCCGAGTCTGGACTTTAGAGCTTAAAGATTAGTTTTGTTTTGTTTCTTTTTTTTTTTTTAAATCAGATAAGAGCATCCCATATAAGCCCTTTAAGGATTATGGAAACTTTCAGTCTTGTGCTTCCTTAGTAACTTGAGGTTTATCCGTCAGATCGTGGAATGTGGGAAGAGATGCAAGTTGTGTGTTTAAGAGACCGAAGCTGCCCTCTGAGCCACTCTGGACCCCATGGCAACAGAGTGCTGGCTGTCTCCAGAGCTCAGCCAGGCTTCCAAGTCTCCCTTCCAGGGGAATGTGTGCGGGAATGACGCCTGCCGCTTCCAGGCTGAGTCTTGTTTTTCTTTTTCCTTAATTGAAAAACGTTTTTTTTTCATACAACATATTCTGATCATGTTTCCCCTCCCCCACTTCCTTCCAGCTCCTCCCCACTTCCTCATCTTCTCAATTTTATGCTCTTGTTCTCTTTCTCTCTTTAAAACAAGTAAAACCACACACAGATACCCAACAGAAATAAAAATAAACAAGCAAAAGACTAAAAGAGGTTTTTTTGTTTTTTTTTTTTAAAGGAGGAAACAAAGAATTGCAAATGAGACAAAAAGTCTACAAAAATACTATTTAGTTCGTTTTGTGTTGACCAACTAGTCCTGGGCATGAGGCCTGCCCTGAAGTGAGTCCTGATAGACCCAGTGAGACACCACTGGAGGAAGCTGATTTTCACTTGGTCAGTGAGTAGCAATTGTAGGTAGCCCCTTGGTTAGGGGTGCGACCCATTGTCTATTATTTCTCTTAGTGCTAAACTTGAACCTGTATGGTTTTGGTTTCTTTGTCAAAAATCAGGAGTCTGTAGGTGTGTGGGTTTACTACTGGGCCTTCAATTCAATTCCATTAATCCACCAGTCTGTTTTTATGCTGCTGTCGTGCAGCTTTTATTACTGTTGCTCTATTGTACAGCTTGAGATCAGGGATGGAGATACCACCAGAAGATCTTTTATTGTACAGGATTGTTTTAGCTATTCTGGGTTTTGTTTTTCCATATGAAGTTGAAAGTTGTTCTTTCAAGGTCTGTAAAAAAATTGTGTTGGTATTTTGATGGGAATTGCATTGAATCGATGGAAAACTACTCATCTATTCAAAACAAGGAAATCATGAAATTTTCAGGCAAATGAAAACTAGAAAAGGAACTAGAAAAGACCATCCTGAGTGAGGTAACCCAGAACTGGAAAGACTTTCCTGGTTTATACTCACTTATAAGCAGATATTCGCCATATAATATGGAATAAACATACTAAAATATACAGACCTAAAAAAGCTAAACAACAAGGAAGACACTAGGGAATATGCTTAACTCTCAATCAGAAGGGCAAACAGGGTACATACCAGGAGCGGTGGAAGAGAGGGAACAGACAGGAGCCTACCATAGCTGTTCTCTGAAAGATCCAAAAACCAGCATAGGATCAAAGTAGACACAGAGACTCACAGCCAAACTTTGGGCAGAGGGCAGAGAGTCTTATGGAAGAAGGGGAGATAGAAGTACCCAAAGGGGACAGAAGATCTACAAGGAGACCAACAAAGCCAATAGATACAGCCCCAGGGGGATGAGAGACTGATGCATCAACCAAGGACCATACATGGAGAGAACCTAGACCCCCTGCTCAGATGTAGCCATAGGCAGCTCAGTCTCCATGAGGGTTCCCGAGTAAGGGGAGCAGGGACTGTCTGACATGAACTCGGTTGCCTGCTCTTTGATCACTTCCTCCTGGGGGGGAAGGACGATGACCCTGCCAGCCCACGGAGAGAGATGATCTAGCCAGTCCTAGTGAGACTTGATAGGCTCGGGTCAGATGGCAGGGAAGGAGGACTCCCCATTTCAGTGGACTAAGGGAGGCGGAAGGGGAGGGGGAAAAGAGATAGGGAGGATAGGACTGGAGAGGATGAGGGAGGGAGCCAGAATCGGGATATAAAGTGAACAAATTGTAAAATATGAAAAATAAAAAAGTAAGTGTCACGAAAGTAGAAGGCGGAGGCTAGTTCAGGAAAGGAGGGAGAACGAGATGAGAAGGATGGGGTAGCCGGAGCACTAAATCACTAGTACAACAAACAAGAACAAAATAAGGTGGTATATGTGTGTTACATTGTCGTGGTGAGACCCACTACTCTGTACGCCAGTTTAAAAAATACAAGAAAAATGATATAACTGTTAGGGGTATACAAACAAACAGCATAAAACAAATAGAAAAAAATGAGCTTAGTATGAATGGATGCTAAGTAATTTGGAAATCTAAAGTGAAAAAATGATAAGGTTGATTTTTTTCTCTAGTTAAAAAAAAATAGCAGAAGTTTACTCAAGAGACAGAACCATTGCCTAGATGTATTACAAGAGTAGTCAAAGATTTCTTCCTTATAAATGCCTCAGACCAACTGATTTCATAAATGAATTACATTAAAGACTTAAATTACTTCCATAACTTGTAGGTTATACCAAATTTCCAGAATATGAAATGATTTCTGTCCCCCACTGGTTCTGCACGGCTAACATAAGCCTGCTCACATAGTCATACAAAAATAGTGAATAACCACAGAATAAGCCACTTTAGTTTCTGTATTGTTTTATTAAAAAGTCTTTCTAAATGCCACAAGGTCAAAATACTGGTTAAAATTTACATTTGGAATGCAAGGATAGTTTCACATTAGGCTATCTGTCATTTTAATTCGTTCCATTATTAGATTAGAGAAGAAAATCCATGAAGTCATTTGATGTGTATGTTGGAGATGGAGAGAGTCTTATCCCTGAAGTTCATTTATTTGGCCATTTGGCCATTTGGTCACAAACTTTATTTTAAAAGAAAACTTGCAAAGAAAAATATCACATACCAAAATTAACTTAATGAAGTCATTTTAAGAGATGACAAAGAATAGACTGGTGAAACTCCACTGCAATTAAATCAATTTAAAAATACTTCAGTAAACTGAGAAAAGGCAAAAAAAATTACTCCTTAATGTAACAAAGGCAAATATTAGAAATCTACAGTGTCATAGCAGGTTTGGGTGAAAATAAGTAATCTTCTCTTTTTTAATTTAATTTTATTTATATATTTATTTATTACAATTTATGCTAGGCTTGTGGCTGCCTTACATAAAACTACATTTTCTGGTTTCCTGGCTACTAGGTTTAGCTATGTGTCTCGGCTTATTTCTGACATATATATAAACGGATCAAGAGCAACTTTAGTGAATTGGCCAAGCCAACTGTCATGGAACACACCTAAATCCCAGCACCTGGGAAGCAGGAGCAGGCACTTAGGCATGTGTTTGAAGTCAGCCTGGGCTACATAGTTAGTACTAGGACAGTGAGGGTACGTGGAAAGAGCTATGTCAAAAGAAGAAATGAAGGAAGGAAGGAAGGGAGGGAGGGAGAAAGAATAGGAGGGAGAAGGAGGGAGGAAGGCAGGAAGGAAGAAAGGAAGGAAGGAGAAAAGAAATTGACCTTATCAAAAAGAACAAATGTCAAAAGCCCACAATTTCAGGCTATAAAGGTTACAGGCATTGTGATGCCAACTATGTGAAAGTTCAAGATACAGGTGTTAATAAACATAGCTTAGAGATGTGCATAAAAATATAAAAACATGTATGAAAATGAAACATCCCAATATCAGAATGAGTTGTAAGGGAGGGCTGTGCTTTGGCTGCATTTGGAAGAATGAATTCATGTTATTTCCTTAAAACTAATGAAAACAGTAATAAAAGAATCTTGAACCAAATGTAGCAAACAGTTAAGAGTTATTGAACCTGGGTCACATTAAATGACCCAGCTATAAATTTTGATCAAGTTATCTTATGGGCTTTACTATGTGTATAAAATATTACATAATAGAAAAATCTTTAGTTATATAAAAATAAAGGCTCGGAGCAAAAGGAAATCAAAATAAAACATCAGAGATGAATATACAAAGAGGAAGAAGGAATTCCAGCCACATGGCTTTGTTCTTCTTAGGCTCCAGCATGATTGAACATATCTGAGCCTCAGGGCTTGGCCTAATTGCCTCCTCCCCCAGTAAATAAATTTCCCAAAGCAAAGGCTAAAGGTAGTCAGTTTGATGTGTCATGTCTCAGAGATCATTCTGATGAAGGAATCAATTCAGATGTGCCATTACTGGAAATAGATCATTAAAGGACTGTGTACGCACAGAGCAAAACTGCCTTTATGCCTTCAGTCACTGGGCGGATTGGTTTGCGCTTGGGGTTTTTTCAGTTTGTTTTGTTTTGTTTGCTGAATTTGGTGAATCAAGACAGTAGGAGATAAAGTCTAACATTTCACATTTATAAACAGTGACACAGTATTAAATGCTAGGGAGCAAATAAATATGCAAAAACGGCAAGAAAGAAAATGTTAAAATTTTACTGGAAATTATAAAAGGAAACCTAAGTAAATGAAAAGACACTCTCTGGATGAGAAACAGTATTTTACAGGTGTTAATTCTCCCACTCAGTTGATACATTTTAATAAGGTACTAATGAAGCAAGCCTGGCAAACTGAACATCTGAAACAATCTCCAGGTTTTCTTTTCTTTCTTTTTTTTTAACATAGAATGAGGAAAGGTTCGCCATATCAGATGTCTAAATATATTATAAAACCTTAATAACTGAAACGGTGTGGTATTGACAGAATAAAATAAAACGTAGTGGAGGGCCTGGAAAGAGGTTAAAATGTAACCTAATAAATTAATTACATTTCAAATCAGTAAATGAAATAAATACCTCTAGCCCACACATGATCATACATACACTGTAAGGTTTTCAAATGCCCCCAAGGCACTAAAGAGCTAAGCATTAGCAAATAAAGAAAACGATAAAACCATCAAAAGAGGTCGCAGAAAACCACCCATGTTACACTAGACGAATGCCTTCTTAGTTTAAAGATGAACAATCACAAATGAAGAAGTGTACAAGCTGTGTTTTATAAATGCTAAACTAGGAGAAAATGTTCGTGACACGCTCAGTTAAGACAAAGTCGAATTCTTTTGCTCACATGTAGCCCTTAACCCGCTCGCTCACTAGCTCTGGCATATCAAGTGAGTTGTCAAGTAGGGGAAGGAGATGCTGAGCTAAACTCTTTTGGATTAGTGAAATTTGCCCCGGTCTCTCGCGATGAGAATGCAAACTGGTGCAATCTTGAGGACATTCTGTGCTTAAAGGAGCTGTATGTGTTCACAGACAGCCCCCCCACCCCCAGTATCAAGTGATCAAGTGCGGGGAAAAGCAAGTCAACAGCAAACATGTAAAGTACGTGTGCAGATTTTTATATGTGAGCACATATATGTATGTAAGCATGCGCGCGAGTATTGCCGCTGACACGCAGGCTTCCCTCTGTGGAGGCTGGAGCCAGGGTAAGCCGGAGCTGGTCTTTAAAGCTCCCATTTTGCCTTCCCCTTTTAAAATGAGAACATAGTCATGCATTACATTTTTAATTAAGAAACAGAACGTCTCCAAGGTTATTCTCTCCAACGTCGGTCCCACTCATTTGTATCCTGAAATGCTCTCTTGGGTGGCAGCAAGCGAGAGGAAGTAATGGCCAGGGTGCTGAGAACTGCATTCAGAGGAGCGCCGTGCCGGGGAACATTAGTCAGCCACGTGTGCCCCACGGAGAAGGCTGGGAGCCATGTCCATTGTTCCGTTTCCTCCTGCAGCATCCAGAAACAAAAGGAGCTTCGTTTCGCCTTCACCGTGGTCACAGTGTGTCAAAAGTGCAGGAGGGGTATTTTTTTGCACTGCAGACACATTTCATTCCCACAGAATAGCTTTTTTTGTCCTATGTTCTGAGTAATTTTAAATAAATAAGTGCCTCCCTGCCGGCATCAGACACAGTGAAATAAATTGCAGGGCTTGGGGGGTGCATGAGGGAGCGTAGGGACAGCCCTTCTCTCACGACTGCGTTTGGAACAGAAAATGTAAGTGACTACGTGGCATTCTGGCCTCGCCTTTGCAGGCATTAGAACAGCTCCTCTGTCCATTTATCCTAAGTTGTACTGTTTCTTTCCTGTTTGTACACAGTCGTGTTTGTGCTAACACTTGAGCGCACACACACACACACACACACACACACACACACACACTCACGCCTGTCTGAATCCCTGGGTGCCCTGAACCAGCACTGCTTGACCTCACATCCGTTCGCCTTCTATATCCTTTTAATGACTACCTAGGGTTACAACTCACTGACCCATGGGTTACTGACAGCCTTATGGGGCAGCACCGTTTAAATCAAATCCCGTTCTTTTTCTTCTCCTTAATTCGACAGAGGACAATTGCGTTGACAGCCTCTGAGGAGGCGGGGAGGGGGTCCCGAGCCGATGTATTAATGATAGTATAATGAGTGGTGCTGTGGGGCATTTATTGTTTGCCAAGCAATACCCTAGACATTTGATGACCTTTTTACTAGCCAGGTACTAGAGTTATTATTCCTATGTCTTAACAAATAAGGAAAATAAGGGATGGAGAGATTAAATAATGTCCCCGAGTGTCATATAGCTTTTTAGTGCCAGAAGAAAGATCTGAGCATTGAAACAAGCACAAGGGTAATCAAAGCATAAAAGAATTTGAAGGTGTGTGTGTGTGAATTCACTGTACTTTTAATATTTATAGTTCATTTGATATTTTTAAATTATTAAAACAACATCTGATGGCTACAAATAATAAAGCAGACAGTCGTACCTAAGACTCCCTGTCCACTTTCCTTTGTATAAGTCCGACTTCTTCCCTCATCCATCTCCTTGGGGGAAAGAGTGCAACGTGCTTTCCTCTTATTCACACTGACGCTGGATATAGGTCTGTGTGCATGCCTGGGGGGTGTGAGGGGGCCGTGGGGGGATCCTGTGATACTACAGTATCACAGTATACAGGTCTCCCTGTCCAAGAAAACGAAACACCCTTCCAATAGCAGGCATTGCTGTGTATGTCATTCAGTCTAATCTTACAGATATATAGATAGATAGATAGATAGATAGATAGATAGATAGATAGATAGATA
>NW_026596034.1:25357557-25400976 GCF_907164565.1 Psammomys obesus
ATAGATAGATAGATAGATAGATAGATAGATAGATAGATAGATAGATAGATAGATAGATAGATATTACAGATATATATGTATGTAATATATAGTATAATCTTTGCCATCAGGGAAAAGAAAAGGCTTGCCTTAGTATTTTCTTCTCTCATTCTTAATTATTTCATCGTGTCTATTCACCTCTGTGAGCAAAATTCTGTTATTAATTTCTTTCATTTCTAGATATGTGTTGTTAGAATACAGAAAGCATTACTTCTTAACACTGGTATTTTATCTAGCCCTGTCAGCAGAGTGTCCCTGTGTCAGGATTATTCTTAGAGAGGTGGATGAACCAGCACCATCCATCCGGTTTAATTACAGGAAAAGAACGTATCTATTGGGAGTGGTGTTTAGAAGAAAGGGGAGTGGGGCCGTGCAGGCTTAGAGAGAAATCACGTGAGCCCTCTTAAAGCTACACAAATGGAAGTCTGTACACACAGGCAAATCAATAGGTATGAGCTACCAGCTTAAGTTACACTTGTCCGTAGAAGACCAGGACAGACAAAATGAACAGGCCGCACAAGAGCGCGTGACTATCAGCAAGGATGTAAATGACATCAGGATTTCATACATTCCCTCCCAGCTGACCTCTCTCCTTGTGCCATAAGAGATGAGAGAGGGCAAGAGAACAGACGGGGTGTCTTCCAAAACTACCCACAAACCAAGCTAGAGTATCTTTCTAGTACCGAGCCCAGGAGTTTCACCGTAAAGACCACAATGCCAAGTTCCTCTCCACATCCCGTCCAAAGGCACCCAGGGAAAATTCTGCTTTCTTGTTACAGGCTCAGCAGCTGCGTTAGACGTGTTTTCATATTTTCAAAGTCGCAACACAGGTTCTGCGGCAGAAAACCTGGCAAAATAAAAGCTGTGTTTTTGAACCGTAGCAAACCCAGAATGGGCAACCAAATCTAAACTTTCATCAGTCAGCTCAATAAGCCAAAGAAGTATCCACGCACAAGGTCACTGCACTGAGGTACCCAGGCCTAAGAAAAACTAATGTCAAAAATCTCTTTAAACATAAAATTGCGGTGTCACTGGTGACATGTCTACTGTGTGCTGAGGAAAACTATCCCCTCAGCCGTGTCTAGTTTCAGAATCCTCTGAAAATAGATAAATTCCATCTAGATAATAAATAAATTATAAATAGATAAATTCCATGTTAAAATTGCATTCTAATATGGCCATTGGATTTGTTTCTTAATTGTTATAAAACTATATACAAGAGAAGTAGCACAGGCACACTTTTATCAGGTGCTGGTTAGAGATAAAAGTTAATAATTAAGCTGGTGGTTCATACCCATTGGTTTACCATATGTGCATAACACTATTTTTCAAACAACTTTATAAAAAAAAACTTTGAAAATATTTGAATAAAAAAATCACATAAACATAAAATCATGAACATAAAAGGTTTTTTTGTTGTTTTAAGGGTTGCTGTGGCATTCTTTAAATCAGTGATTTTTAATGAAAATACATAACATTGTCTTTATTGGTGTGATCAGATTTTTTTTTTTTATAAACTGTCATGTCTTAAGTGCATTAGAAAGCAATTGTTTGTGATGGAACCGAAGTGTTTCCCTGGACAGTTTAATGTGAATATGAATGAGATTTGTAATTTGGTCGTGTGTTGCTTTTTAACTTATTAACTGTAAATAAATTTTAGAGCATAAAATGAAACCAAATGGAAGTCTGGCGTGTATGACGCAACCAGGTGCCAGAGAGGCATCAAGAACTGTCTAGCAGGTCCTTGGCCAGCTGGATCCTATAGCACAGCTCTCCTGTGGAGATATCAGACAATCATTGGTAGAAGCCTGGGTCCATTTTTGATCAGCAGATCTAGCAGCTAGGAGGTGTAGCTGGGCATGGAGTAAAGAGATCAATGGCAGCCTGGAATTCTCTGGGCACATTTGCCTCTGACCTGAAAGCGCTTCATTAACAACAGCTTCTCCTTACTTATAAAGTTGGCCAACCCTTGCACAAAATCATAAGATCTTGACCATATGGTATATGTAACGTATTACAGAGTTTTACTTGTTATTGTGTTACAACTCTACCTACATACTTATAAATGGGCTTACTCTTTCTCAGGCACTGTGAGAATTATAGAGTGTTTTTCTGGGACATGGTGCATGAGAGACTCAATCATTTAAATGTAACATTTGTGACATTAGCAGGTGACCAACAGGATGGAGGGAGAAGAGTGTGGTCTGTGTTCTTTCTCACAGCAGCTTTCCTATTGGTTGACCTCTGGGTCCTGAGACAAATTACTCACTGCACAACTGATCTGCAATCTCTCATGTCTCTCTCTTCCGCATGTTTATTATTTCATTACATACTCATTAATGGGAAGGCCCATCTGCTATGATGTTTTCATATAGCAGATTTAATTAGCCATTCATTTGGTGCTGAGAATATAGAGGAAGGTACTCAATGTCAAATACTCCTCTGAACACTTTTTCTGAATTCGGTAGGAAGTCAACACTATTTGAGGCCATCTTCAACAAAATTAATATTTATGCAACGTTAGAAGCACATCTTTGACTCCATAAAGGAACCCAAGGTTTTTTTTTTTTTTCCATATGTCAGCCCCAGTGATTTTCATATTTTAATAAGGTCAAATTAAGTTCATTCTGTGCATCTGGTGTCATTTTAAAAATCAAATCTACTAATTCTCGTGTCCTCTAAATATGCAGATTTCACATCCAAACTACTAAAACTGGGCAGGGATCTGTAAATTTATAATCTGTACAGTCTTTGCCATCAGGGAAAAGAAAAGGGTTGCCTTAGTTCTTGTCACTTGCCTTTGTTGAGGGCAAGTAGACACAGGCTCCCGTTTGAAAAGCTCAGAGACAGAGCAAGGACGTTTAGGGGTCAAGGAATCCATAAAGGTAAATTGGTCTGTGCCTGCCTCAAGCTGTGGTGTTAATATTAGTAGACAAGATGCTGTAGAAATGTGAGGAGGGGAACTATAAAAAGTGATATTTAAATTGCTAGCAAGCTCGAATTGAGCCCTTTTCTATTATTTCAGAATCAGTACTAATACGAGGGAAGCAGAGAGAAACCCAAACCCAATGAAAAGCTGTAGGAAGTTACAGAACACACGAAAACCCCAGCTGGCGCATAGAAGCTATCTCATGGGTAAAACAGTGTGAGTGAAAATCTTTTAAACATGCGTCTGCTGCGGGGGCCAGATACTGAGAAGTGCTAGATTAAGATGGTGCTGGGCAGAGCCAGGGAAGGAGCACTGAGCTTCATTGTTTTGTCCTTAAGTTGCGACAGATCTATCTGCTGTATTCTCTTGCCCACGTCGTGTTCTTCATGTCCGGCTGGGTATAATAGTGAAGATAATAGTGGAGGGAGAATCCTTAAGAAACGCGCGTCGGTCACCTACTATGTGCAAAACACCAGAAACCTGGGAGCAACGAGAGCAGTGCTGGAGAGCGGGTGAGGAAGAAGAAACGAGGACAGCAGCTGAGAAAAGCCGATGGATACAGCACGCCACTGTGGCCTGAGAATTCTCATCCTCGCTGCAGGGCTGACAAACTGTATGCCACCAGCTGGTCTGCCAGCCTTCTGTAAAATGAAGGCGTTTTCTATAATGGTCGCTCCGAGGTCCCTTCTGTTTTGTTGTCCTAGACACATAACAAAGGGACAAGGCATAAAATGGTCCGCCACTCCTGTGGCACTCAGGAGTCTGAGCAAGAAGACCGGGACCTGTCTGAGCTTCATAGACAGCAAGAAGCAGACTGGCCTTTAAAAATCTAAATATGTCAATAAAGTTTTAAAGGTTTGAAAGTTTGCTGTGTAGTTTGGTCGCCAAACATGATATTTGCTTTCTGCGGTGTGCTTCTTATTTATTCACAGGCCGCTATCAACACATTGGAAAGTCAGAAGCGGGACAGATCTCCAAATGGTATTTTAGAACTTGGGAGAATAAACATTAAAACCTAGAAATACACAGAGAGAAAAAAAATAGAATAGTCATTCATATTCCAAGTTAAACTCCATCCAGCTCTCTCTCTCTCTCTCTCTCTCTCTCTCTCTCTGCTCTCTAGAGATAACTGCTAGACTTTTTTTTAATTGTTTCAAATGCAGGTGTGATGACACATGCCTTTAATCCCAGCACCAGCACCATACGTGGGATGCAAGGCCCTTATCCACCGAACCATTTCCTCTGCCCAATGTTCACTTAGTTTTTTTTATTATTATTGTTTTCAGGTATAGTATTAGAATCAGTGCTACACATGAGTGCACACGTGTAGACACACATCACTCTGCACGTACAGGAAAGTTTACACAGGACGCATATCCTGACATAGAATTGCCTATGTGAACGTCCATGTCTCCAGTCTATTGGGCACTGCCAAACGCGTCGCAGAGCTGTAGCAGTGAGGTGCGAAGGGGAACGACGTTCTCACCAACAGCTGACGCCCCGTCTCACATTTGAACTTCAAACGGTCTGAATGGGAGGTCTGCTGTTTTCCTAGCGCAGCAGGAGAATGGTTCCTCTGAGTTTCTGCTCCAGTTCTCTGTTTCTTTATGTTGTTGCATCGGAGCTCTGATGTTTCAGACGATATACTTTGCTCTTAAGAAATCTCCATCTACCTGGAAGCAACTTGAAGACTTTGGGCTCGTTTTTCCTCCGTGTCCTGGATCTACCTGGAAAACCTTTTGCCTGGGCATCGAGATAAGGAAACCATTTTTATTTCATTCCATGTAAATTAACTCTCCAAAAGCATGTGCTAAATAGGCTGTTCTTTGGCTCAAGGATATGTGAAGAAACTCTTTCAATGACAAGTTCTCACACACCCTGTGTCTGTTTCCAGATGCCACACTGATCTTTGTTTATACTGACCCTTGGTTCCACTGACTCTATTCTGGTTCTTTATTCCTGAAGTGATCAGCTACATTGAGTAATGCAAACTAGTTCAGTGGGGGCGCCCACTTCTGGTATCTCCATCCAAGGCTTTCCCTCCCTTGCCCTTTTGGGTAGCTAACATGAGCTGGAGCCACTATGGGTAGAGGTCTTCATGGAGCACGCCGGCGATGGTAGAACATGGGACTCCTTTCAAGGTGGCTAGGTAGCCTGTTGGCAAGTGCAGTCTGAAAACTGGACAGCCTAGACTCTATTTAAGGGCCTTCCTGGCATTTGTGCTGAGCCTCTGCAGGGTAGAAACCCCTGCTACCTTTCCTGCAGGCTCTAGGCCCACCCTGTTCTGTTCCAGGTGACCCGCTGCCCCGACCTGTGCTAGTTCTCCCTTTATACACAGCTCCTTTCTAAAGGTTCTACTCCTTTAACAGTAGTCCTTGATCAACAATTAGAAAGAGCACTAGCTCCCTCCCACCCCCACCCCCCGAAGACAGTCAGTCCCTAGCAATACTCCTGGTTTTCTCTTCCTTGGTCAAGAAAGAACTTCCTAGAAACAAACTTCCTGAATGCTGTTCCCTAGAAAGCAGAGAGAATGGCCCGGTCCTGGATGGTCTGGGTAAGTTCACAAAGGGAAGAGCAAACCAAACCCAGCAAACAGATCGTTTTCACGTCACGGCAAGTTGGGGTGTTTTTTCTACTCTCAGGAAGGGGGTTATTTTTTGTTCTGTTGGGTCTTCCTGACCACTAATTCTAATAGAAGAGATGGCCTATCATTTTCTTTTTTTTTTAATTTTTTAAAATTTTTTAAAAAAATTTTAATATTAGTTACAGTCTATTAACTTTGTATCCCAGCTGTATTCTGCTCCCTCATTCCCTCCCAACCCCACCCTTCCTCTCTCATCTCCTCCTTGTCCCTTTCCAAGTCCACTGATAGGGGAGGATCTCCTCCCCTTTCATCTGACCCTGGTTTATCAGGTATCTTCAGGGCTGGCGGCAAAGTCCTCCTCTGTGGCCTAGAAAGGCTGCTCCTCCCTCGGGGAAGTGGGAGGTCAAAGAGTCAGCCATTGAGTTCATGTCAGAAATAGTCCCTGTTCCCCTTACTAGGGTACCCACTTGGATACTGAGCTGCCATGGGCTACATTTGAGCGAGGGTTTTAGGTTATATCCATACATGGTTCTTGGTTGAAGAAATAGTCTCATAAAAGACCCCTGTGTCCAGATATATTTGGTCCTTGTGGAGCTTCTGTCCTCTCCAGGTCTTACTAACTCCCCCTTCTTTCATATAATTCCCTGCACTCTTCCCAAGGTTTGGTTATGAGTCTTAGTGATACACTGCTAGGTAGAGTCTTTCAGAGGCCCTCTGCAGTAGGCTCCTGTCCTTTTACTTGTTTTCTCCTACATCCAATGTCCATCCCATTTGTCTTTCTAAGTGAGGATGGATCATCTTACCCCAGGTCCTCTTTCTTGTTTATCTTGTTTAGGTGTATAGATTTCAGTATGTTTATCATGTCTTATAAGTCTATATAAGTGAGTATATACCATGTGTGTCTTTCTCCTTCTGGGATACCTCACTCAGAATGATCTTTTCTAGGTCCCACCATTTGCCTGCAAATTCCATGATTTCCTTGTTTTTAATTGCTGAGTAGTATTCCATTGTGTAAAAGTACCATAATTTCTGTATCCATTCCTCCATTGATGGACATCTGGACTATCATTTTCAAGGGGCCTTTATTCACACACACACACAAACACACACACACACACACACACACACACTAAAACCAAATTCTTTTTAACTCTTGGGTCTCCCTCTTCCAATGGGGAATGGACGTGTCACTTTCAAGAAAGAGCTGTCTAGTTGCCCTTTAAGAGAAAAAGGAAACCCGGCAGCAGTTGTCAGATGACTGGAGAATAGACTCCTCAAACACGTATTACATCACGTCTGACCCCACGGAGACTTTCAGTGTCCTGTGGAAGGTTCATGCCTGCTCCCCAGTGTTCAAGAGCTGGGCTGCCGTGTTGGAACATGCTGTTGACTTCTTGAAAAATAGTCACAATTAAAAATTCAAGTACTATTATTAACTTCCCAGCTTGAATTATTTAACACGTACTTTATTAGAATGTACTCATTAATTTTGTTTCCATGAATTACTAATCTTACACCGCATGGAGATGTTGATTTGCCAGTCTTGGATTTTTCTTTACTAATTACAAGATTATAGAACAATATTTTTCTTTCTTTAAGTCAGAAACTGTGTAGAGTACATTCAATACATGTTTGCTAACTGGGCGTCAAATTTTCCTTTGCCAGAAAAAAAATTAAAAACAAGTCATCATTAATATTTGTGTTTGTTGACTTAAGCTCATCTGCACTCAGCAGTCACTACTGAAAATAAGAAATGGGGCGAGGCTGTAGCTGTGTGGTGGGATGCTTTCCTCAGTGCCTAAAGATATGGGTTCCACCCTGTGGATATGAAATGGCAGTGACGAGAAGAGCGTGAACCCAAAGACGTTCAGATGAAAATAGGCCAGCTTGAACAGTGTATTGTCTGTAGAGAACGCTGGGGCATGTTTGCCCAGTTGCTAGCTTGCTGTTAGGGAAGCTATCTCCAAAAAAGAGATTTTATAATACTGATCATCTTCATTGAGGGAGGCTGGTGTTGTTGACAGGAGCTGACATGTCTCAAATCAAAAAGACCTTAAATTAATAAAAACATCTTTAAATGCCATACTCTATAGATCTCTCAACTTTTTGAGGACCATCCATCTATTTACATTCATATTTACATAATGAAAAATCATATCTATCTATCTATCTATCTATCTATCTATCTATCTATCTATCTATCATAAACCTGAATGTTTCTTGCTTCTAGATATTTACTATCTGTTCAACCAAGGATGTATATTTCTATGATCAACTAGACTAGTATCTGAGATGACCCTTAATCTGATTGATTAACCATTAACTTGTATAAGTTAATAATCCTAAACAGTTTGTAATAGCAGTTGTTGTTGTTGTTGTTGTTTTAAAGAACTGGAAGTAAACCTCAAATTTGTAAATGAGTTGTATAGGTCCAATACCTCTTACCAAAGTAGAAACATGTGTGGATGGAGGCTTGCAACGAGGTAGGTCCGTGGGAGGATATGGATGTGACTCTAGCTGAGACTCCTTATGGGGGAGCCGGAGAGGGGAGAAGTGAAGATGAAGTGAGCATCTCCTAGCCAGGCAGTACTTGGAAGGAGGAGACAAAACCTGTGATCCAAAAATTACTCTGCCTACAAGAAGGGCAGGGATAAAGAGAGAACAGAGATTGAGGGAGTGTCTAACCAATAACTGGCTCAACCTGAGACCCACCCCGTGTGTGGTAGAGAGCCAGCCCCTCACACTATTGATGATGCTCTGCTCTGCTTGCAGACAGGAGCCTAACTTGACTGTCGTCTGGGAGGCTTCAGCCAGCAGTGGATCGAGACTGATGCTGGGACTTGCAGCTGAGCATGGGGTGGAGCTCCCGGGGTCCTGTCCAAGCTTGGGGGAAAAAAGATGGAAGGACCTGGAGGGGACAGGAACCTCACAAGAAGACAAACAGAGACAACTAATCCAGACCCATGGGGGCTTACAGAGACAGAGACATCAACTAAGGAGCATGCATGGTCAGGACCTAGACCCTCTGCACACATGTGGCTGATGGATGGCTTGGTCCTCACACGGGAGATCTGGAGGGGGCTGTTTCTAACATGGACTCTATTGCCTGCTTTTGGATCACTTTTCCCTGGAAGGGCTGCCTTGCCTGGCCTCAGGGGACAAAGATATGCTCAGTCCTGATGGGACTTGATGTGCTGGGGATGGTTGATACAGAAAGGAAGGTCTCCCCTTTTCTGGGGGAATAAGGGAGAAGGGAAGGGGAAGGGGGAAAGAGGGACTGGAAGGAGAAGAGAGAGGGATCACCCTTGGGATGTAAAGTAAATAAACTGAAATATTAAAAAAAAATGATAGTATTTTCTTCAAGGTTGCCAAATACAAATGACTTAAACATTTTGAGTGTCACTTTTACACATGGCTTTCCTGATTGTTTCATAGCTGTTCTTAATGTGTGTAGTTTATTATAAATAAATAAATCCCATATGCATTTGGAAAACAGAAAGAAAATAGGCCAGCTTTTGTTGGGATGGCTGTCAAGATGGCAACCCTGTGCCGAGCAGCAAGTGCTGGGCAGATCAGAATAGTCATGCGGGCTCATTTCTCCCGCAGCCATAACATTGGTGGATGCAGACAGTAGACTAGGGGGACATATATTATCAATAATAAAGGTTCTGGGCATCTCTGCCCAGTTAGGGTGTGGCATTTCAGGTTACACTGTGTCAACATTAGGAATTGGAGCACTGGGGACAGATGTCATCTTCTAAGCTCCCCCAAAGGGCTCTGCCGGAGAAGCATACTTGATCCTGGGATCCCAAAAGCCGAGGACCAGGATCTCCTCAATGATCACACTCCCCGCCAGGGACCCTGTCAATATGACTTGGGTGGTCCCATGGGGCTGTGAATTCCACTCTGCCAGCCTGAGCCACCCAGGTCTTAGGTGACTCTTGCTACCGAGTTATGAGACACTAGCTGTCCCTTCACCAGCCCTGAGAAGAAAGCCACCCGGCCTTACTCCCCTGCAGGCTCTCTAGGGTAGGCCAGCCCCCAGGAGTGCCCTGGCAGAACTGTGAACTGAGGCAGGGGTCCAAGGGACCCGGTGGTAGTGCGTACGATTGCATGATAGGGTACATCCTGAACAACTGTGTCTTCCAGGGTGGACCAAAGAAGAAATGATTGATGCTGCGGAAGGAGAGGTCCATGGATGATGAGGAACTCCAGCCTGCAGCGTGCTCCCCAGCCTGTAGCTGTTTCAGGCTTCTACCAGTTCAGCTGCTCCGAGTGAGGAAGGGAAGAAGGGCAGGAGGGAGGGAGGGAGGAAAATCAATGCCCTGGACTGCTCGTGCTGCAGAGGACCACTCCAGTTCAGTACAGATCTATATTAAATCCCATCTGACTCCTGGGACTTCTTTTCATGTTTTTCTTAAGGAAACTAAGCATCCCAAGAAGAGACCTTGTGACGCCCTCACAGGACTTCCCAAGTTTTACACTAACAATACTATTCCTGACTTCTAGCCCAAAATTATTATTTAGCCGATGAGGATCTACTGAGTCCTCCTTCGGAGCACTACAAAAAGTAGCAGTGTAGGAGCCTGAGAGAAGGTACAACTGGGAGGGTCTACAAAGGTCCAACTGGGCAGACAGGGAAAGTGGCATTTAAATCATACACCAGGAGGGTTTCTGAAAGCAAAAATAACAGAGGAGCAAATGGAATGAGCAAAAGCTTTAGCAATATACAAATGAGTGTTCAGGAAACAGGAAAAATGGTCATTTGGATGTGAAGTTCCACAGAGTGAGAAAGATTTAGGCCATTAGCTAAAGGCCTTGAATCCTTACATTTTCTTTAAGAGCGAGTCTCAATTTGGGGAGATTGAAATGAGGGCAAGAGGTTGGACCCTTGGGAAGCTTGCTTGGCAGTGATATGTAAAGAGGTCTAGAGCTCTGGAAGAACTGTGGAGCTTCTTAGGGACTTTATAATGCTGTATTTGAAGCGCTGAGGCCAGACAAAAATAACAGGAATAGAGAAAAGAGAAGTCATAGACTGAATAAGAACAAGTGTCAAGGTTTGTGTTTGGTTGGTTTGGTTTTTGGTTTTTGGCTTTTTTTCTTTTTTGTTGTGGTTTGGTTTGGGGTTTTTGGTTTGTTTGTTTTGTTTTGTTGGTTGGTTGGTTGGTTGGTTTTTTGAGACACAGTTTCTCTCTGTAGCTGTGGCTGTCCTGGACTCACTTTGTAGACCAGGCTGGCCTCAAACTCACAGAGATCCACCTGCCTCTGCCTCCTCGAGTGCTGGGATTACAAGTGTGTGCCACCACTCCCAGATGAACAGGTGCCACATTTTATAAAATCCTTCATTATTTCACTTTATTTTATGTGTGTGGGTGTTTTGCCAGCATTTATGTCTGTTCAGCACCTGCAGGCAGTGCCCACAGGAGCCAGAAGAGGGCATCAGAGACCCTGGAACCAGACTCAGAAGCTGTTCTAAGTCACCATGTGGGTACTGGAAACTGAACCTGGGTCCTCTAGAAGAGCACCCGGCATTCTCAGCCACCAAGGCACGTCTCCAGCCCTACAAATTTCATTCTTAATATCTTCCTTTTGTTAAAATTGATCAAATTTTAGTTAACCATGAAATCTTGCTATTAGTTTTCTATCTTCTTCAAGTTAATTTGAATTATAACTTTACATTGTTTTAATTAATCAGTCTTCAATTGACAATGGTTTCAGTTTAATCTCACTATTATACAAAACGTACTCTATAAACCAAGACAGATATAGCAAACGTCAAAGGCTGTCTTGCTAAGCACTTTAAAAAACACAACATACAGCTTTCCTTTGAAACTTTATGATGAAATTTATACCTCATTCATCCATACGTTAAAAACAAAATTAGAATCATTTTAAATCAAGTCATGATCAAAACAATGAAATTTCTGGGTGAGAAAAATAAATGTTGATAGACATGGATGTCCTCTCTGTGGAGACCTCTCTCTCTCTCTGTGGAGTGGTTGTTTAAAGACCTCTGGCATCAAGACACAAGGAAAAGAAGAATAAGGAAGTCGTGAAATAGCAGAGACTTGTGAACCAACAATTATTCATTCAACCATAGGTGTGGTTTCCTTCTTGGCTGGAAAGAAATTAACAGTGCTCTTATGAGAATAAAAGATTTTTACCACCTCTCAAAAATCTACAGATGTCATGGACAAAAATACATAGAAATATAGAGAATTTGAACAAGCTTGATACAATAAGATTCTCAAACTGAGAGCTACACCGCCTCTTGTCACTATCGGAGCAAAATACCAAAGAGCTTGAAAAGAGGGGCCCCACACTCACCCACTCTGGGACAGAACAGTTAATTTCTGCATTTGACACACTGAGGGGGAGTTACGGCTCCGCCAGAGTTCCAACTGAAGCATGAGCAAGTCCCTGAAAACAAAGCAGATGAAAAATCATGTACTTATTGACTCTAGGGAAAACAGGAATTTGGAGAACAAAGAACCATAATCATGGAACACCTCATGACTCAGCTGTCAATAATGATCCCATAGTGACAATAATGTATGTCCTGAATAATGTTTTCATAAGAAAATGTTCCACAGCCATATTGGAAGGATGGCTCATGGGGATATATACATGCCTAACATCACGGAAAGGCAGAAGATGTAAGGGAAGGATAAGAAAGCTAAATCTTTATTTTCCCCCTCTGTGAAGTCAGGAAGGCATGCCTCAGAAAAAAAGAATCACAGTGTTGAAATACCTTCATGGTTTTTGGAAACACAGAGGCAGCAGAAGAAACAGCTGTGTTGGTTAATTTTTGGTCAACCTGACACCAAGTCCAGGCACCTGAGAAGAAGGAACTCCAAATGAGGAACTTCCTTGATCAGACTGTGCTGTGGGTATGTCTATGGGGCATTTATTAATTGCCAGTTGATAGAGGAGACCCCAGCCCACTGTGAGCAGTGCTGCTGCTAGGCTGATGGACCTGGGCTGTATAAGAAAAGTAACCGAGCAAACCAGAGGAGGCAAGCCAGTCAGCTGTGTTCCTCCACAGACTCTGCTTCAGATCCGTCTCCAGGTTCCTTCCTTGTCCCTGAGGATGGACTGTAAGCTCTAAGCAGAACTCAAACCTTTCTTCAAGTTGCTTTTGGTCTTTTTTTTTTTTAACCACACCAGTAGAAGGAAAATTAGGACAATAGCTAAAAATATACAAAAGAGTTGGCTGTGATAAGCCCAATTTGGACATAGGGGAGTGTGGAACAGGAGTCGTTGGACTCACCAAACATACCCACCTTAAAATGAGCAAAAAATTCACGAGAGCAGTAAACAGATCATCAGATTTGAATTGAATCTGTAAATACAACTGACCAGGACCTCGTCATCGGAGGAAGCAATGCATAACTGAAGATAAATACAAAGGACTCGGCGAACTAGTACTCAGCGAACTAGTACTTAGTGAACTAGTACTCAGCGTACTAAGACTTAGTGCTCTAGTTCTTAGTTATTAGAGTCTTCAACATCACATGTGTTTTTCTATTTTTCAGCAACTAAAAATGATTTTTAAAATTTATGTTCAGTTTCTTTGGACAGTGTCTGCACTGTGGCTTAGGTTTGTCTGCAAGTATTAATATTGAAAGTAGAACTCGATGGCTATGAAAGACGTTCATACGAAAGTAGTAATTCCGTGGTATTAATCAGAACATGTGTCTGACAATGACAGTACCCTACCCTTATGAATACTGAACTGACGAATTTAACCTGTGCTTAAATGCAAATGATAATTCCCGTTTCCCCTTTGCTTAGGGGGCCTTTTTGTGTGTTCTAGGTTCTGCAGATTAAGGCAAAGATTTGACACCAAAGGAGGCTCTAATAATACATTCACAGTGGCTTTTCCATAAAAGACTCTGTCAACCCAAGAAAGATCACCGTGCAGGTCAGAATGCAATCCCGGTGGTGTCGCTCCTATTCGAACTGTGACAACATCCCCTGTGTGCGATGCTCTCACTGCTGCCAGCATCTGTGATGACAGTGCAAAGGGGAGAAGCGAAGCTCTTGCTATGTAGTGGGTGCTGCCTCTTAGACCGAGCAACTCTGAACAGGGCCACTTTGATGTCTTAGGGACCCTAGGATTGGCAGAAATATGAACTGAGTTTGAGGTTAATCCTTTTCTGTTCTTTCTACTATGTGTGTCTCCCCTCATGGTGCCTCTCATTAAATATCTTCTCTGAGAGGATCATCGCTGTATATTGTTTTTTATAACTACTATGCTTCCCAGATTTTCTTCTACATATATGCTATTTCCTACCAAAAGGACTAGTGACATTCCCTGGTTACTCTGTCTGGACTCAGCAACGTTTTTCTATAAAGAGATAGTCTCTGTTGTAGCCACTCACCTCTGAGAGACATAGACAGCATGTAAATTAATGTGTGACCACGACTATGTTCCAATAAATCTTTATCTGCGAAGACAGAAAACAGCCATATTTAGTGTGGCCTACAGACAGTGGTTTGGCTAGTCCTTGTACCATTTGAAGACAGTCACTTTTTAAACATCACAGTCTATTTCGTTTCAGAGCTTTCTGTTTCCTGCAACTTTCAAAGTCTTCTTAACGCTAGATCCGGCAGTGATTTCCCAGTGCGGGAGCCCTCTTGTCTTATTACAGGTCAGCCCTAAGGAGAGCATATAAGGAAAAGACCCAAGCCTGGACCCATCAGAGCGAAATTTGCGTCATTAGAAAAATATCTTATAAAGGGCCTTAGAGAAGCCAGAACTGGCATCCCACTGTGTATATCAGAGTTGGCTCCGTGGAAGGAAATCTCATATAGAGGGCGGGCTCTAATTTCACAGGATAAGCACCTAGCCTCCCATGAAGGTCTCAGTTGGAAATATTGATTACATGGTAAAACAAGACAAGATTGACAGCACCTGAGCCACCCGGATCTAAATTCTGCACAGAGAATTTTGTGCCACTCAAGGCATTGATACTCCCAGCCATGATGGCATGTACCTTGGTTTTAGCACCCCACCCCAATTCTACTGAATTATTCATGTTGGCCTGATTTCCCTACTCTTCGTCTTCACTGTCACAGTTTGTTTTATGTGTTTGTGGAGCAGCTTTCAAGATCTACAGCCACCTTCCGACTTGACTAGATGAGGGGCGTAGGCAGGCTATGGTTAGAATCTTAACAGCCTGTCAGAGCGGCACATCTTTAAATCCTGTTCCTGCTACTTTCCTCCCCGTGAAGCATGGGTAGCCAAGAAGATGAATGGAAGTGACCCTTCCTTCGGTGGTTTTCCTTGGCTGTGCGATCCTGCAGAGTTTGATGAACTGGCCTGTGCAAGTTACTCTCAGATTGTCTAAGCCAGCTTCAGCGGGCCTGACCTGTTTACCAATTTGGCAAGAATCCAAGACACTGGAAATCAAAACAAAACAAACTCCTCGAATCAGATCAGCATACATTACCACAATGTAGCCGTTCAGCGTCTCATCTGCTTGCTTATTATAGGCTGTGCAGTGATTGAAATGGAAATAATTTACTGTGGCTACTCTGGGTCACCGTTATTCTGTGTGTATGCTATGATAGGAATCGCAAACTGTGAAGACTGGAAAATCCCATAATTTCACTCTCCCAGGGAGCTCCTACCTCCCAGTTCTAGTTCCCACTTTCAACATTTTCTTAGGATGTGAGCTTTATTATCCATGTTCAAATTCAGCGAGCCTCACTTGTCTAGATAGATCACCATCAAGAAATACAGTAATGTGAAATAAAGCTACTTCTGGCACCTTTATGGTGTGTGATATATGATTTAGCGTGATGCATTAAGATTTTTGTAATAATTTTTTATTTTTGAAATAACTGATTCTTTGGGGACCATTTAATACATAATTCCATAGATTTTAGTGGTATCAGGTATCTCTCAAGTATCATTTTAATTGAGCTCTGCTTTTTTTTTTTTGTTCCCATCAACTGTGAATCAAACAGGAGTCTGTCAAATTCTATCAAGTGACAAATCATGGGCCAAAGAAAAATTGTCTTACAAGTCACGCCTGAGGAAAAAATAAGATTAAATCCTTGCCTTCAACTAGCATGTGGTTTAATAAATAGAGGAAAAAGTGTGCAGCAAACAATAAAATAAAGTAAAATTCTGTAAATGTAATAAGAGGCATTATGTCAAAGAACCTAAAAAGGATGGGTGATAATGATTATTATCTGCAGCAAGTGTGTTTACTGAGCTCGGCAATGTCTCCACACCTACACATATTTTTAATCTATACAATATGTTGTATAGATGAAGAAACGAGGCCCAGAGAAGTTAAATAAGTTGATTAAGGTTGACACATTGTTGATGGCGGATGTGGGTCCGATAAACAAGACTGGAACCCTGAGAGCACATCACAGCACTGGGGCAATCAGGTCGGTGAGATTTTTACGTGGAGAACAATTAATGGGATAGTGAAACAGCTAGTATAGTGCTTCGAGAACTGGACCAGAGCAGTGGCAGTGGAGACAGGAAGGCGTGAAGGAGAGCAGAGGCAATAGTTCTATGATGTTTGGGGAAGAAAAAAAAAACACAACTGGGAGCTGGTAACTTACTTGATAATATGGGTTTCGTATCAATATGGAAGGTTGTACACAGAGGTCTGTGGTCTTTGAGCTCAAATCAGCAGAATGAGGACGTGTCAAGAGGGTGATCACAGCAGATTAGAGAGCTGCCACCTTCTCTGGGCACTCGCAGAGGCTCTTTGCCATATCTCGTTCTGGCTCTCACCAGAGGCATCTTTATGGACCCCCTGAGCCTAGCGATGTGTAGATGCCCTGCAGTGGGGGCAGTGTTCCTGGCATAGTTAAACATTCCATAATCATCCCTTTGGAATAAACTTCAAACATATTAATTCAGAGCTGAGTAGTACGAATCTTGGGGAAACTGGGAATGTGTGGTGAGCATTTCGGGGTGCTCTCAGGTTGAAGAAGTCTATGTTAGTTATCAGAAAGAATCAACCCTCAAAATCCTGAAAACATCACTGTTCTGAATGAGAACATGGAGGAAAGCGAGTAAACCTAGGGTCTAAGGATACAATAAAGGACCAAAGAGAATTAGAGACAGGTTTGAAGAGATTTTCACTTACAGAAATGGCTGGTCGATAATGTCAAGTTCTAAACATTGGAATCTTTTCTGCTCGTCTTTTTAAAACTCAGAGAAAACGTATGTTTCTGACTACCAATTTTATAACTGTGAGACATTATATTTGAAGAGGTGCAGATGCTACATTCATTAGGAAGGTTAGCCGACATCAGCCTTTGTTTCCTTTTAATAAATGAGTGTAAACCCCTCAAGGGAAAACAAAACATTTCCATAGCTACTCAGTTCAAATGACAATAAATAACATTAAAATGCACCGCTTTCAAAACGTCCTCATGTAACCAGCCATTAAGAGATAAAACTTTCTGAGATTTACTTAGAATCCACTATGTTTACCTACCAATGCCTTTGCAACATCAGATATTCCCATCTGAGACCTCTGTTCCCAGCCCTCAGCACTGCCTAGACATTTTCCCCTTCAGACAAAAGCATTAAATATTTTGTATAGGCCCTGAAGTCAGGATGAATTTGGGAGAATGCCTATTTAGCTCTCTTATTTGCATTTAAGATATTTAAAATGTCCTCATTATCCAGTCAACCTTAATGTATTGAATTATGGGAACTGACTCCAAACATCATTGCATATATTATTTAGAAAATACAATTGCTTTGTTGTTGTTCTTTTTGATCAATTACAAAAGACCTTGTCTCCTTAGAGAGCTATGAACTTAGACCATAAAGAAAAAGAATAACCGAGGTTATTAGCATCATAAGTACATTACCCTTACATTATATCATGAGAAACAACAGAGTGCTTTGTTAGGTAAGATAGGCCATACCCACCCAGTTGTTTCATTACATAATTGATACATTTTGATAAATGTCCTGTTTTCATGCATTCAGAGTACACATTTAACCTCAACTCAGAATAGTAACCCTATGATTATCTTTTTAAAAACCTATTCTACATATGAATTAGAGTAACATATCAATGGTTATCTGTGTAACATTTAAAACTTCAATAATTGGGTTAAAATCCAGATTATATACAAGTAAAGAATTGGTGATATGAAATACAATAATGAGAAATTCCCCAAAAGACAAATAAATAACATTTATGTAGAAACATTAGGATACAGAGCTTCTATCGTAAAACTTGAAGCCACATTTAAACCAGACTCATAAGAAAACAAATTGTGAAAATAAAGGAAAGCCTATATTTGAGAAAGCAGAAATACACAATTATCATAAGAACCTAAAAGCTAGCACTCTATACTTTTATGTTATATCTGGGGTAAACGAATAGAAAAGATAAATTTTGAGTCATAGCCATTCACATTTAGTAAGTCTTAAGGACCATAGAGGGTGGAGAAACTTAAAGGCTGCTCCCCAAAAATATATTATCAGAAAAAAGGTCATCTATACTTCAAGCAATCTTATACAGAAATAGTAAATGCCAGACCACAATGGTGGTTAGGAGAAATAATTGCCAACTTAGAATTTTATATTGATATATACCAACATTAAAGAAAGCAAAACTACAGCCCTCACTCCGCATCCAAGACAGGATTAAGATACATGGGAAACAGCCCAGAAGACACAGAATACATGGAAGACCAACAGTCATCAAGACTGGCTGATCACCGGTTGCAGACATACTTAATGACCTTCTAGTTTTTAGGGAAAAAAAAAAAAAGCTAATTCTAAAGTAGGTCAAAATTAGCAGCTCACTAGATAATGGAAGATGATGTTTCAGATGCCAAGTGTTAGAGGAGAAATACGTCTATTATGTAAAACGCACAAGCTTAGGGAGTTTTATTTATGTTAATACAGTAATTTATAGGTTTTAATCTCGAAATGGTAAAAAAAAAAGGACTAGAAGGAAAAATTAATATAGTGTGAATATAAAAAAGAACAGAAAACAAAATAAATTGAAGACAGAAAATAATTTAGATATGAGTTCAGATATATTGATAATTACAGTAAGTAGATGCTGGGCTCATTGAACATTTAGATTTAATAGTGTGCACTGCAGAAATCGGCACTCTCTTCCCGCTGCCCTCCCTCTGATTCTGGGGTGCTTCCTCCCAGACACGTCCTGTCACCTTCAGCCAGTAAACATGATCATTTTCTGCTGGTAAGCGGTCTGATGCATTCCAAATCCAAACCTCCATCTCCCACCCACTTAAGACTTCCCCCCTTCACTGTCCCTCCTACAGCCCAGGCAAGACACGGGAACCTCCAGTGCAGACACAGTCTTGAGGCTGTCACTGTCTCGCTTCTTGCAGCTCCTTCCCTGTCCTCTGGGCAGCCTTAGCTCCTGCAAGGTTAGTGTGGGGGAAGGCAACAGAGAAATCTGTCATACGTATCATGGTACCATTATGAAAAGAAATGCCCAAAGGTTGGCCCTTTGCCATGGAGTACTCGGATGGATGGTTTGGGCCATGGTCCTGTCATTCCTACAGCCTCACCACAGTTTCCTGAAGCACCTGATGAATATCCCCTGGACTGGCTCTCCCAGCAGCTCTCTCTGGCAGGGGCCAGTTCTTTTCTACTGGGGCTGCCTCTCAGTCAGGCAGGCATTTCTCTTGGAACTCCCTCCAGTGGGTGTCCACTTGGCTTCTTTAAAATTCCCCCGGTTCCCCTCAGTGGAGGTGTGCCTTGACTGTAAAGCCCTTTTCTCTTTGTTAAGAAGGCCACTTCTCCCTGTAAGTCTCCACTTCTAGGCACCCAGCGCTTCTAGCCCTACCAATCGCAGGAGTCTTTAGTTGGGTTCTTTGAAGACTTCTTCCTCACTTGGCCCTGTGTCGGAGTAGCCTCTAGTCTACAGGGTCTTCATTGAGCGTGGATGGAGTGAGATTTCAGGCTCCCCTGGCAAACAGCGTGCTCTTGTCTGCCCTTGGCTTTGGGCACTGAGTAGACAAGGTACAGCACTCCTGCCTGGTCAAACACTGTCCTCTAATTTACCTTCTGGTGCTCTGCCAATCTGTCTCCCTCCCTCCTCTGTGGCTGCTCTTTCTTCTTCCTTCTCTCTCCCTCTACCAACACCCTCTTCTTCCTCTTTTGGTTCTTCCCCTCCCCTCCCCCTCTCCCTCCCCCCTTCCTCTCTTTCACATCATCTATTCTGCCCCCTTATTTTTTCAAGATTAAAGACAACAATAATAAGCAGAGCAGTGGTAGCCCACGCCTTTCCTCCCAGGACTTGGGAGGCAGAGGCAGGTGAATCTCTGAGTTTGAGGCCAGCCTGGTCTACAGAGGGAGTTCCGTGTCAGTCAAGGCTACACAGAGAAACCCTGTCTTGAAAAACCAAATGGATAGATGACAGACAGACAGATATCAAATATAGGTATTTAGGTAATGGTGACAGAACTGCTTTTTTGTTTTCTGTTTCTTGTGAGGCTCTGTGGGGGGGGGGTATGCATGGTGTGGGGAGCAGTGTGTTGGGAAGAGTGTGAGTGTGTGTGTGTGTGTAACTGGTTTTACTTTCTCCAAATAAACCTTGCAGGTGAATCTAGCCCTTTTCTTCATTATATGAGAACTTTTCCTATTACCCCTGCCTATAGCTTAGCCCAAATGCCTTTCAGTTAAAATCTTACTATAAATGCAAATGAACTAATTCATACTTAAGAGGCGACCAGATTAGATAAGAAAACCATGCCACCTCTCAACCTCACAGAACACGTCCCAAATAAAAATGTAAAGAGTCAGTTGAGGATAAAATGTTGAAGAGGGGATGAGTATTTATCAAGAAAATGCAGAAAGCTGGTTTTGCAGTACTAAAGACGAAAGGCCTTAAGAAGGACAGAGTATAAAAATATAACACTCAGAAAGGTATAACAGTCATGAACTCAAAATACAGAAAACATATAGATACCAGAGAGAATTCGGCAAAACCATGGAAGTCATGAGAAATGTTTAAGTTGCCTATAGTTTATCGTCTACGGGTGGACCCCTGGGAAATTTCCCCTCCCACATTAATATGCCCACTGATATTGCCATTGTTCTGGTCTTGTTTATGCAGCCGTTTCTGAGTCAGACTGTTCCACAGCAGATTTCCTGCTCTTCTGGCTCTTACCTGCCCCTCTTCTGTGACGTTCCCTGAGCCACGGATACAGGAGCTGTAATGAAGATGTAACCATTAGGGCCAGGTTTCCCACCATCCATTAATCTTTGCATTGTGTCCAGCTGCAGTTTTTTCTGTAATGATCTCCACTTGCTATAAAGGGAGGCTTCTTTGATGAGCGGCGGTAGCTACGCTTACCTGTGGGCAGAAGGAGAAGATTTAGAGTGTGGTAAGAAATTCTGCTGCTGCTCTGGCAGAGTGGAGGGAGCAGATTCTTTTCTGAAGTCCATTACCTCATCATTAGCCCTGGGAAACAGCCTAGGTCTCCAGTATCACGTCTGATTGCCCTTCTGTTGAGTGGGCCCTAAGTCACATTAGACAGCTGCTGTTACCGTGAGCACGTGCTGCCACTGATTACACCTGGATGAATACCTTAGCCTTGCTGGTCATTGTTGTGGCTCACAGGCGTTGCAGCTGTCGAAGTGTTTAATTTCGTCTCTGTCTTGGAAGCTCGTGCAGTATCTCCTGGAAACATAGAATCTAGACTGCAAGAAAGAGGCTTTCAGGCCAGATCCAGCTGGAATCCACCAGCATCTTAGGTCGTAAGTGTCTTGTGTCTATAGTGTCTTCACTAATAGGGGCTACCCTCAACTCCTGAGAGGCACCCAAGGGTTGCATCAAGGTCTATATTGTTTGGAGAGTCATTTAGGCACACTGGCCAAGCGTTGGCAAGGTTTCTTGTACCTGGTGCTGTTACTGGTGCTGTGGAGTACAGCCTCCGCCACAGGTACTTGCTCATGGTGATATTCACAGTCTCCCTATTCAGAACAGCCAGGAAACAGAAGCAACCTAAACGTCCTCCAGCTGATGAACGGATAATGAAAACGCAGTGAACTTACACTGTGGAATACCTTTCAACTGTAAAGAAAAATGAAATCACGAAATCTACAGGTAAACGGATGGACCCAGAAAAGACCACATTGAGTGAGGTAACCCAGACCCAGAAAGACAAATGCCTCGTGTTCTCTCCCATCTGTGTTTCCTAGCTCCATGTCCTCAGATGTGAGTATATAACATGGAGTAACCACAGAAACCAGGAAAAGTATAAAGGGATTGGAGGCAGGGGCTGGGCTTAAAGGGGAAATAGCGGGATATAGGTCATATGACCTGTGAAATGGAAAACTGGGGAGAGGACTCCAACGGAGGAGGAAGGGGAGAGCTCAATACAAATAGAGAAGGATGGTGTCTTAGAGTTACTGTCGACGTGATGAAACACAGCGACCAAGAGGAACTTATGGGGGAAGGGTTTATGTGGCTTACAGACTCCAAACCACAGTCCACCAAGAGACGCCAAGGCAGGAACTCAAATCAGGTGGGAACCTGGCAGCAGGAGCTCTAAAAACACCACAAAGGAGTGTTGCTTATTGGCTTGCCCCATATGATTGGCACAGCCTGATTTCTTATAGAACCCAGGGCCACCGCCCAGGGATGGCTCCACCCACAATAAGCTCGACCCTCTCACATCAATCACTAATTGAAAAACCACCCTCAACCTCGCCTGCAGCCCAAACTTACGGAGGCGTTTTCTCTCCTGAGTTTCTTTACTCTCAGACGACTCTATTTTCTGTAAAGCTGACATTTAAAAAACTAGGTAGGACACAGGGGTGAGAGACGAATAACACGAAGGTTGTCTGGTAAAGCCTCATGAAATCGTACTTATGTTTAGCTAAAATTATACACAACACAGATAAATGTACACACACACAAACAGCTTTAAGGAAGTTAAGTCACCCACGTTTCCCACAAGAACCATAGTTAGAGATTTTAACATAATCTAACACAATAAAGAAAGGATATAGATAAAAGGGTGTGAGTAATTTAAACAAGATTAGTAAGTTTTATCTAGTTAGTCCACATCTATATTTCCATGAAGAGAGCATATATTCTATCATTTCTCAAATAGAAATTAAATTATGCCTTTTTTCATTCTTTATTCCTTCTTTTTTCAGGGGCTTAAAAAAATAAAATAAAATAAAATAAAATAAAAACAAGGTTTCAGGCCTAACTTGAACTTCTGCCCTCCTGCCTTGGTCTCCTATGTGTAGAAGAATTATTTTTTAAACAATCACATATTAGGCAGAAATAAACCTCAAAAAAAATTGCATGTAGTTTCACTCTGCCAATAATGAAATTAAAGTGTGGATCAACCATTACAACTACCAAAAAGACACAATGGAAAAAAGAAAGCATCTTCATCAAATGGTGCTGGTCTAACCAGATGTTTGCCTGTAGAAGAATGCAAATAGATCCATATTTATCACCCTGCACAAAACTCAAGTCGAAATGGATCAAAGTCCTCAGCATAAAACCAGACACACCGGGGGCTGAAGGAATGTTTTGGGAGTTAAGAGCACTGACTGTCTTTCGAGAGGGGCCAGATTTGATTCCCAGAACCCACATGACAGCTAAAAACTGTCTGTAGCTCCAGCTCCAAGACAATCCAACACCCTTTTCTGGCCTCCATGGGCATGTATGCACATGGTACACAGGCATACATGCAAGCAAAACATACGCAAATATAAATAATGTAAAATAAAATCTAAACACACACACACTGAACCTGATAGAAGAGAAAGCAGGGAATAGCTTTTAACACATTGGCACAGGGGACACATCCCGAACAGAACACCAACAGCTCAGATCAACAATTAACAAACGGGACCTCATGAAACTGAAAAGCTTCTGTAAGGCAAAGCACACTGTCAATAGAAGAAAACAGCAGCCTACAGAATGGGAAAAAGATTTTCACCAACTCCATGGCCAACAGAGGGCTAAGACCCGAAATATATAAGAACTCAAGACACTAGACGTCAACAAGCCAAATGATACAATTAAAAGTGGAGCACAGACCTAAACAGAGAAGTCTCTAAAAGAATCACAAATATCTGAGAAACAGAGAAATATTCACCCTCCTTAGTCATGAGGGAAATGAAAATCAAGATGACTTTGAAATTCCATCTTATACCTATAAGAATGGCTAAAATTAAAAGAGAGAGAGAGAGAGAATGGCTAAGATCAAAACACAAGTGACAGCTTGTGCTGGTGAGGATGTGGAGCAAGGGGAACCCTTCTCCATTGCTGGTGGGAATGAAACTAAGACAACCAGTATGGAAATCAATCCGGTGGTTCCTCAGGAAACTTGGAATCAATCTATTTCAAGACCCAGCTATACCACTCCTGGGCATATGCCCAAAGGACACTCCATCTGATCACAAAGACACTTGCTCAGCTATGTTCATAGTAGCCTTAGTCATAATAGACAGAAACTGGAAACAACCTAGATGTCCCTCAACCAAAGAATAGATTTTTTAAAATGTGGTACATTTACACAGTGATTAAACCCAGTACATTAAACTCAACTGTTGGGGAAGGGGGGAATGACATTATGAGATTTTCAGGCAAATGGAGAAAACTAGAAAAAAAAATTATCCCGAGTGAGGTAACCCTGACCCAGAAAGACAAACAATATATAAACTCACTTAGAAGTGTGTATTAGCCATTAGGATAATAATAATCACAGTGCAATCCATAGACCAAGAAATGCTAAGTACCAAGGAAGGCCCTCGGAGGGCATGTGGATCTCCCTGGCCTGGGAGGGGGAAAGAGATTTTATGAGTGGACTGGGTGGAGGTGGGAATGGGAACAGGAGGAAGCAGGTCATGGGGGGGGGGGGGGGGGGATGAAAAAAGATAGTATGGGGAGATAAGACTGGAATTGAAGGGCACTGGGGGAGGGGCAATGTGAAGACCGAGTGCAAAAGAAACAGCAACCCAGCTGTGAAACCTCCAACCGACCATCTACCTTGCTTGCAAGGATGTGCTAGGGCAGTGAAGGCACACATCTTGTGGGAGTGGCCACTCCCATGTCCTACACTGTCTGGATGACCTGGAACCAGTGGCTGGACAGCCCGAGTCTGCTATACTCCTAGATCAGTGCCTAGCCCAATCGTCATCCGAGAGGCTTCCTCAGGCAGCTGATGGGAGCAGATGCAGAAACCAACAGTCAAACACTAGGTGGACAATCTCAGTCAGAGGTCTCCGTGGGCCCCTCCCTTCAGAGCTCAGGGAATTCCAAAGAAGAGAAGGAGGAAGAAGTGTAGGAGCCAGAAGGGTTAGGAACGCCAGGAAAACATGGCCCACAGAATCAACTAAGCAGGGCTCATAGGGGCTCCCAGAGACTGAAGCGGCAAACACAGAACCTGCATGGGTCTGCGCTAGGTCCCCTGCATGCATATTTTGGTTGTTAGCTTGGTGTTTTTGCGGGACTCCTAACAGTGGGAATGGGGGTGTCTCTGACTCTTTTGCCTGCTCCTGAGACCCTTTTCCTCCTCCTGAGCTGTCTCACCCAGCCCTTGCCCCGGCTTCACCAACCCACAATAGGAGGGTTGTGCCTACTCTACTGTAACTTGTTATGCTGTATTCGGTTGATATCCCTGGGAGGAGTGAATCTGGAGGAAGAGGGAGGTGGAGAGGAGGACTTAGAGGAGTGGACAGAGGAGAAACTGTGGTAGGGATGAATGAGAGAATAATTTAAAAACAAAAACAAAAAACAAATGGCATATATGTGGTGAAACCTAAGGATTTATTCCTTAATAATTTGTGGTTAAAAGTAAAATATTTCTCTGCACCCAAGTCCATCTGCTCACTGCTTAAAATATAGTACTGAGGCTGGGGAGGTGGCTTAGTGGTTGAGAGCACTGCCTGCTCTTGCTGAGGACCCAGGTTCAATTCCCAGCACCCACACGGCAGCTCACAGCTGTCTATAACTCCAGTTTTAGGGAGTCTGACACCCTCTTCAGAGAGGTGGAGACGGGGACTAGGCATACATGGTGTGCACAGACATTCAGGCAAAACTCTCCACACATAACTTATCTAAGTTAAAGTGATTAAAAGTCACTACGAATGAGACAGAGCCAATGAAAGAAAATCAAGGTTAGTCATGGGCTGGCATCCTGAGAAGCGAGCCGTTTCTTCTCAAAGACCGTTTCAAAGATCCTGGGTATGCAACAGAGCTTCTGTGTGCAGAGGAAAACGAGAGGCTACAGTTGGGGAGGTGGGAGGGCTGTTCTGGGCGTGGCCTTCGGTATCCAGACTCTATGGCTCCTTCTTCTACCCAGCTGGCTAAACCGTTACAATCAACCTCGAATTCCTGGGGCTAGTTACTGAAACTTTTTAGAAAGCATTAAGTTTTTACAAGTTAAATCTCACACCACGTTATATGTTTCAGAGTAGCACTAAAGAATAAAGAGACATATTGTACCGTCTGATGCCATTTAAACGTCAGCAGACATTCTAGGTTCTAGAAATCTAAAGAGGTGTTATTTACCAGGAGGAATCTTAACTGTATCATGTTCTAGAATTCTGAACGTCCGACAAAGGGCGGACAGTGACCACAAAGGACAGTTCCCAAAGGACGAGCCGGCTTACAAAACCACAAGAAAAAAAATCTTAAAAGCATCTAAATAAATGTGAAAATGTAAAGTGTCGTCTATTGACGCTCTTAAACAATGAAGAAGCGACTTTAAGGTAAACACAAAGCTTTGGGTGCATTTGTAACGTCAACTGGAAACAAAACCAACCTGGTGGGAATTAACTTTACTTGAAGCTGACTGGGGTTACAATGTGAGAAGCAAAGCCAATTAAAAAGCTAGAAAACGGCAGCTGTGGGAGGCTGGAAAGACGGATCAAAAGACCAGAACACCGGCTGCTCCTGCAGGGGACCCGGGTTCCAGTCTCAGCACCCACCTGCCACCTTAAAGCCATCCCACGGGGCCTCAGCCATGCACGCGGTACACATACATATATATAAGCACTCTTACACGTAACTTTTTTTAAAAAAAATTCTTTTCTTTGTAAATGGCGGCTGAACCCACTACTTTAAACAGCAAAGATTGCACCACTTGTTAGCATTACGGTTGGTTCTAACATCAGTTAGGCTGTTTCCTAAAAGGGGGGTTGGGCCATTGTACAGAAGAAAAGTCGGCAGAAGTTAACCTTTCGGAGATCAACTCACAGTGCAGGGAGGGGAGAGGCACACCCCTAAAGCCCAGTTCAAAGGTTGTCCCGGAACCTGAGTTCTGCCCGTAGCAATGCCCTCCAAATGCCACTGTAGGTGCTTTGAACCTGTGATGCTCCGTCTTGATTTTGCGTCTCCTAGATGGTAAATAGCAAGAAAAAATAACACGGAATAAGTAGGTGTCGAGCTAATGAAGCTACAGTTAAGTTGAAATAGACTGGAAAGAAATAAATCAAAGGACAGTAAGAACATAAATTAATAAAAGTAAAAGTAATTAAGTAATAAATATCAATTAACCAAAACATTGCCTTTGAATAGTCTATACACACACAAAAACATGAGGACCCAGACAAATCAGAAACAAGTAAGAAACACAAATTCATAAAGAGTCAGTATGGAGATACAAGTTGAACAAAATAATTGTGTACGCATTTGTAAATATCATAAATGATTAGGCCAATGGATTTAAAAACACTTGTAATGCACTTTTCCCAGAAAAAAAAAATAATATATATAAACTAAGAAAGCGATTCAGACGGGATGTAGTTGCCCGGTAGAGCACTGTTCTGGCGTGTATGAGACCGGAGACTGAATTCCTAATCCCGGCTGGAAAACAAAAGGCCCCACAGCAGGCCACGCGCTCGGCAGAGTTCTCAGAGCGGTGCTGTCTGCGTCATCTGTCCGCTTCTTTTCTCTGGTTTTCAGAACGCAGAAGGGACACTATATCATATGAACACACGCATGCCACATCCTCTAAGGCTGACTTGATTGGAGTCCTGCGTATTTTATTTGCCTGACCTCTTTGTCTCTCTCCACTGAGCCAGAACGAGGTTAGGGAGAAGATGGATGTTATCTATGGTCTGTCTCGGGCTAGTGGGAAGACGTTTGTTGCATTGTTTTCTGCCTAATGATGATAACAGTACTTAAAAACATATTTAAAGGTTATAAATAAATGTTGTGTGTGTGTGTGTGTGTGTGTGTGTGTGTCTGTGTGTGTGTGTTTGGAGGAGGCTCTGACTTTAATTCTTACTGTTAGTAATTGAATCTGTTACAACAAACTGACAACTTACTAGGGGGAACGGCAACAAAATATGAAGGTGGTCGAAGCTGAAATGTGATCTTCATGTGGGAAAGGGACATGGAGAGCAAGAGGTAATCTGAGAGGGAAACTAAGTAAGTTTCAGGTAGAGAGAAAGCCTGGAGAGCAGGCGGTGGCTTGAAACAGCATTCCTCATCTTCCTTAGATCAAATTTTAGAAAAAAGATTTGAGGGCAATTGCATCCCTCTCTGGTGGGTCCAGGTTTTAGGAACATGCGGGACCTTTAAGGACACGTTTCTCTTCATTGGCTGTTGCTCAGGGGCTGTCAGTGTAACTCCAAAGAATATAAGATAATATATGGGGCTTGGAGAGAGGGATTGGTGTTTCCAGACCGGCTGCTCTAGCAGAGGACCTGCGTTCATTCCCAGCACCTACATGGTGACACAGCCACCTGTAACTCCACTTCCAGGAGAGCCAATGACCTCTTCTGTCCCCTCCCAGAGGGGCAGAACACACATGCATATTAATTTCTTAAAAGGTTCTATACGGACAGATAAATATGCATATAGATATCGGTGCATATTCAACATACGTTTGTGCACTTACACAGTTACCTTTACAATACACTCATACATCTTTACACAGTTGAGCTTTGTGAATTAACATTTCAGTGGGGAATCACAGATTTCTCGCAGCTACTAGAAAATTCTGAAGAAGGAGACGCTGGCTCAGCAAGAACAACTTAAAGCAGTCAGAAACTTTATGCCAAGTAAATCAGTAACATTTTTTTCTTGTCTATATACTTTTGCATTTTCATTTTCTTAAGAACCAGTACATATTCCTTGCATGAAATGATGGGTTTCAACAGAACATTTTTATAGCATTCTTTTGTTATCCTCGTCAATAAAATAAAAATTACTTTAAATGCTAAGAAATCCATGTTTTGGGTCAACACAGAACATCTTTTCATGTGTGTGTGTGTGTGTGTGTGTGTGTGTGTGTGTGTGTATACATGTTTTTGTTTAAATATCAGAATCACACAGTGTGAGGGAATCAGTAAACTCCATATCAAAAGGGATGCCCAGTTAACATATCCTCCTTAAATTCAGCAAACTCGTAAATTCCTTCCCAAGTAACTCCTTCTCTTCGGCTGGCCTACTTCATTGTTTTCCTTCTGACCATTTTTCTGTACTTTCAGGAAAATAGTTTGCCCGACAGAGAGGAAAAAGCTGAGGTGAAATGAGAAGATAGCATGGACAATCAGCAAACACTGAGCTGGAGCAAATGAAATGTCGCTCAGATGGAAACAGCCAGAGCTTGCAGCTTTCCTCACAGACAGCATGATTCCAAAACTCCCTGCCTCCTCCTCCTCACCACAGACCTTCTCCAGAATTGAATGTGAATAAAGTCTGGGTTGTTGGCAGGAGGAACGTGAGGGTTGGACACTGGGCAGGGAAGAGTCACACAACACCACGTCCTGGTCGCTGTACGGAATTTGAGTCAGTGCTCAGTGACAGACAGCACCCAGGGACTGTTTGAATGTGTGGAGGGCTGCTCACAGCTCCATCTCTTGCTTTATTCTTCTTCAGTAACAGGTTTCAGCTCTTAGAAACTGGCTCGTGCTTTAGTCCTCGGTCACTTCCTAATGTCTTGCTTTAAAGCACTAGGGAAAACCATAATGTAAGAAAGAGTCTGTATCAGAAGGACTCCTACATTCCACAAAAAAGACAAACAAACAAAAAAAAAAAGGATGGCCTAACTCCTTTCCCATCAGGATCGTATGTTCTTAGTACTGGGAGTTATTAGTTATGGCTGGTGGATAGGAAATTTATTAATTAAAAATGCCAAACTGTGATTAATTAAGCTCGATCAATTATATTGCTTCTAGAATTAACTGCCTTCAAATAGCTCTCCAAATTTTATAGCCAGAGGGTAGAAATGGAGCAAGACTGTAAAAGATGTCTGGATTTTTTTTTTCAGTACTAATCCAGCCATTCTCTTTCCAGACCAAATTTAAATGAATTAATCTGCATCTTCCTCTTGGACTCCACTGCCCAGTTGTGCATTAGAAATGGGAAATAACATTTACTCCCCCCCAAAAATGTGCAGCATTGTAGTTTTGAAGAAGGCTTCTTAAGTGGAATTAAGCTCACATTTGTCTTATTTCAATATGCTTTCACTTGACCATTTTTACTAATGAACATCAGGAAATGTGTACCTAGGAACAAGGTGAGGAACAGGCTCAGTGTATGTCCAGGGGCAAGCAGACTTAGCAGAGTCGGAGAAAGGTGAGCTACCCAGAGATGAATAACAGAAAAGCCATTGTCACTGATTTCTGAGCCTGAAGGACCAAAGGCTCTTTGCCAGTGACCTTTGAGAGCTGAGCCACAGAAGGGCTGCTAAGGAGAACTCAGGCATGGACAAGCCAGCCTGTGCCATGAGACAGGAATGGCGATAAAAACCTGATAAGATGTGAGGAATAAACACCTACATCCCTTCCTGGCACCTCCTGTGTGTAAGGAAAGGCACCAGATTCGACCAGTAGGGGTCGGCTTCCCGGACAGAGATGAGGAAGCATGAACAGGTCCCTCAGTGAAACAAAAGCACAGTTTCCAAAGACAGTTCCTCCTCTGGTACATCCGCTCAAAGTAGAGCCCATCAGCACACACGAGAAGAGCGACGAGTCAACGCTGCTAAGGCTCTGCCTGCGTTCACAAATGAAATAAACGTTCCTGAGTTCAGAAACGGAAAAGGGAACTCAAATTAGAGAGGTGAGGACTGAAACCCAGTTGGCTATGGAAGGCCATCTCCCATGATGATGAGGCTGGGGGTTGGGCCCTAAAGACAGTAAAAATTAAAATAGCTGTTCCTTGGGGATGGGCAAAAAGCATTAAATGCCAGGGGTCAATGAATGGATGATTACTTTAGTCATGTCTGCTCTCAGGTTTTTTCTTGTGTTCTTCATTGTTCAGCATGCCTCATTGTCACAAACACTCCTTAGGACTGCCCTTGAAGCAAAGTACAGACTTGAATCCAAGCCTGAGTTCACATCTTTTCATTGGGCCTCTCTGTCTCTTTGTCTGTCTCTGTCTCTCTGTGTCTCTCTGTCTCTCTCTCTCTCTCTCTCTCTCTCTCTCTCTCTCTGTGTGTGTGTGTGTGTGTGTGTGTGTGTGTTGAAGAGAGGGCACTGGAAGATTCTCATGTAGCCCAGGCTAGCTTCAAATTTAGTATGTGGCAGAGGATGACCCTGAGCTCCCCAGCGTTCTATCTCTGCCTCCCAGGGACACGCCACCACAAGCAGCGGAAAACAGATCGCATAGTGCCGAGTGGGGACTGTACAATATTTGCCCACTGAGCATCGCACCTTAAAAACCTCACCAATGGTAGGTTTATTTGCTTGCGGAGGGGATTTGATATATATTTTTTAATAAACAGAAATCCATTAGATCCATTCACGGAGAAGTCTTCTGACGTGGTCCGGGATGAAACTGAGTAACTCTACCTAGGATTTTTAAAAATGTGATGCTAAGGGGTTTGTTTTTCTTACATCTCTTAGGAACTGGTGCTGAGAGCAATTCCATAAGAGAAGTTTCAGAAAATGAAAATAAAAAGCTTTGGCAGCAGCTGGTGCTGCCTGAGTGAATGTCTCCTCTCCCAAGGTGACGGTTTCGTGTGCGAATTCCAATTTCTCTTTGTGAATTGTATATTCTCCAGCATGCGCACAGCCCTTATAAGCATATACACACACACACATTTCTTTATCAGGGATTTTTCCTAATGGATTTGTGTTTGAGGTTGTTCTCCCTCTCTCCCCCAACCCCCCCCCCCTCAACCCCAATACCCAGAAAAGCCGCTGTAACAGCAAACCCAAGAGACAGTAGGGAACAGCTTTGTGCTCCTAGACTCGGATTCGAAGTGTGGGTGGAGGAAGGGGAGGTCAGAAGATAGGTTGCTATTTCCATTGCTGGCAATTTAGATTCAGAGGCATTTCATCCGCAGTTCCCTCAAGTGTTGAATTGAATAAAAGCGGTAGCGGCAACGGTGGGAAAGGGTGGCTGGGGGAGGGGCCGCCGACGCCCGCCGCTAAATGCAAAGAGACAGGCAGCCTGCGAGCCGCGCATCCTCAGTTCGGAATGAAAGCCGCGACGGAAACCCACCCCGCCCTGGCAGCGCGGTGTAACCGCCGTGGGCGTGCGCCCCCGGGCGGGGCGGGCTGTGGAGGTGGCGGGGTGGCGGAGAGCAGGGATGCGACATGGCTGCCTGCCGACGCGGCCCGACCACATGTGATGGCCGCGGAACAGGCCTGCATCGTGGGCGCCTCCGCTGAGAGCGACCGCGTCTGTAAAGGTTCACTCCTCGCTCTCCGTCCGATGGCAGCAGCACTCGCGTGTGCGTGGAGCCAGGCGCGATGAAATACTGATCGCGTACAGGAAGCCCTATTGTTTACAAAGACACCATTTCCCCAGTTCCTTTTATAAGGCTTTCTGAGCCAGTTTTTCCTTTGAAATATTGTCACACAGAGTGGTAAACATGAGCTAGCTCTTAAAGGCTCTCCCCCCCCCCGCCGCCCAAACAAATAGCGTGCCCGGTGGGTAAGGCAAATACAGCGAAAATGAATCAGAGATGGTGCCAAAGGAACACCAGAAATCTAAACAGAGAAAAATAACTGGCTACCAATTTATCTTATTTGCTTATGATCCTGAGAAAATGGCCCAATTAGAAAATCAAGGAAGGATGAAGATGTCTGTGAGGGACGTCTTGGTGTGTTTCAAGGGCTGGGGTGGTGCATACCGCTCAATTTACATAAAAACACAACCTTCCTTTTTACTTTGCAGCTTCCAGCATTACCTAATGGAGCTTGATTAAGATCATTACTAACAAAATGTGCCGACTTACGTGCTGTAATAACTGGGAGCTGGAGAGGTGGCTCAGCAGTTAAGAGCACTCGCTGCTCTTGCTGAGGGCCTGAGTTCAATTCCTACCATCCACATGGAGGATCACAGCCATGGGGGCACTCTAGGGCCAGGGTATCTGACACCCTTTTCTGGTCTCCACCGGCAACAGGCCCATCCATGGTACATACACATACATGTAGGGAAACTGCTTGTGCACATAGAAATAAGTAAATAAATACAATCTTTGGAAA
Source organism: Psammomys obesus (assembly GCF_907164565.1). Classification (NCBI taxonomy): domain Eukaryota; kingdom Metazoa; phylum Chordata; class Mammalia; order Rodentia; family Muridae; genus Psammomys; species Psammomys obesus. The sequence goes on from NW_026596034.1 coordinate 25,390,507, forward strand.
GAGGAAGGGAGGGAGGGAGGGAGGGAGGAAAGGAAGGAAGGAAGGAAGGAAGGAAGGAAGGAAGGAAGGAAGGAAGAAAGGAAGGAAGGCTTCAACTGTTCAAGCCAAGGTGCCCTTCATTAAAATGCTGACAATTTAGACTGGGAGGTGAGCTATCCATTAAACAAAACGCATTCACTCAGTGCACTGAGCAGAAATACAGACTAATGAACAGCAGCGTTGTAACAAGTAGAAAGGAGGCAAGTATGGGCCTCTGCCTCACACGGGCTTGGCTTAAAACAGGCTGTCCCGTCTATGACATAAGTAACCCAATTTCTTCATTCCTTGAAGCTTTATAAAGTGGGGATCTCTATCCCTGCCTTGTGAAAGAATGTGAAAATTAAATTAGATAATTCAAGTCTATAGAAGACCTAAGGGAAGTGCCTAACTGGGTAGCACTCACCCTTCCCCTTGGGTGGCTGGAAGGCTAGAAGAACTCCGTCTACCTGGCCAGTGAATGAGAAGCAGAGATCTGAACAGGATTCTTAATACACACAATAAGGTAACATTCATTCCATTCTGGATTTATTTTGCTTTCAGCTGTCTGTTAACTAGACTCCCTTCTGAGAGCTGAGGCATTCCTTTCCTTATCCCTCGTAGGAAAAACATCAAATACTCCTTCTTTTTCCAAGTCTACATACAGGTAGATCTGAATGACCAGCCATTGCAATCAATAACAATAGTCTTTTTCTTCTATCAAGATGCTCCCCATCCTAGGGTTGAATTTAGTAACGATTCCATGTTACTGAAAGCTGAGGTAGCTGGGCATGGTACCACACACCTCAATCCAAGGACTTCAGAGACAGAGGCAGGTGGACTTCTGTGACCTTGAGACCCGCCTGGTCTACCAAGTGAGTTCCAGGACAGCCAGGACTACACTATTGAGAACTGTCTCAGAAAACCAGGCAGACAAGCTGAGGTTCTACAGATGTTTAAACTATTTCTGTCTTTTGTTTATTTGTTTGTTTCTTTGTTTGTTTTTTGAGACAGGGTTTTTCTGTGTAGGCTTTCCTGGACTAGCATTGGAGACCAGGCTAGCCTTGAACTCACCCGCCTACCTCTGCCTCCCTGAGTGCTGGGATTACAGGAATGCGTCACCATAACGGGCTTATTTCTGTCTTCTTATGCACTATTTCCTGGCCAATATTTCCATTCGTTAAGTATTTTAAATTTTTCTGGTGTTTGTTCTTACAATTCAAAGTATTGTTCTTTAAATATTTATTTGTTGACTTAGTGTCTTTGAAGTTTTTTTTTTTTTTTTTAAAGTTGTGAAAACTGTATGTCTCATCATTTTCTTCATCTGCTGCTATTTTGGTAGTTACACTTTTTTTAATTTGTTATCATTTGAAACACTTTTCGTAACTTTTTTTTAAAAATCATGCATGTACTGTCTCTAGGACGATTCTGATTCTAAAGACTCAACATAAAGCACAATCTTTACAGTAGAACTGTACAGCCAGGTAGGACGATTAATGGGCTGGAGAAGGAAGTGTTAACACTAGTGTATCAGTGACTTTTCTCATTGGGTGAGAAAACAGCTGACAGAGGAAGGACTTATTCCGGATTTCAGCATGAGGGGGTACAGCCCACCGCAGTAGGGAAGGGATGGTAGCAGGTCGGTCACACCTCATCCACAGCATGGAGGCAGACAGCAACAAAGTCCATCTGCAGCTGTTGACCTCAAAGAATCATCCAGTGGTCCTTCCCAAAGCAACCTGCCGAAACAGCATCCCCAGCTGGAGTCCTGGGGGGTCAGACACATGAGCCTGTGGACCTATGGGGACACCAGCTCATCAGGAGGACCTAGCTAGGGGAGAGTGCCCCAAGCACACAGATCTGCCATGCTGCCCCTTAGTCTCTGGTTTGCTTTACCTTTTCTTGGCCGCGTTGTTTTTCATATTTGTCATCATTCAAAACGATTTACTTGAATGATTTTTTTTTTCCCCTTGGGACACGTGGATGACAAACATAGCCTAGGTGAAAGTGGTATGTTTAGGTCACCAACAATAGATGAATTCTATATTCATCTTTAATTGATACAGGTATTGTCTCCCTAAAGCTCAAGAAGGTCCTAGGTCCAATGTTGCCAGTTAGAGGCATGGCACCCGTCATACCTCTACTATGTTAAAAATAACAACAACAATAACCTTTCCCATGCCGCTGAAAGCCATTAGAATGTAAATTCTTCTTGGTGTGAGCTCTTATTTATTAGTTGTCCCTACCAGTTCAAAATTGTAGGTCTTCTTATTAGTCTCAGAAATCATTCCCTTACGGCTCATTATTTTCACGATGTTTATTTTCATTATATTTACTTTCCCCTTTGGGAGCTTCTATTAACATTTTCTGTGCCCCCTTCCCTGTTATTAATGCTTATATTATATTTAAAATTTCAAATCATGTAGCTATTGTATACAATGCCATCTATTTTTAATTTCTACTTAGTTCTTCAAGTAATTATATATTTAATGTTACTGTAATTATTTTTAGTTATTGCAGGTTTTTCTCTAGGGATTCTTTCAAAAGAGCTCATGGGAACAATTTCTCTGATCTCATGTACTGAAAACTATTTGTTTGTCCCTCTTTGTACTTGAAGGTCAGTTTTGCTGAACATAAAGGCCTTGAATTTCATGTCCTTTTCTTAAATATTTTTGGGTCTCAAACATGCTACTCTCCTAGAATGGAACAGTGCTATTGACAGTCTAGTCATGGCTGCCATAATCTGTTTAGCCCCGTTTCCTTTTGATTTTCAAAATTTGTCTCGTTTACACATAGGCACTGGAAGTGGGTGAAGCTTTAAAGAGAAAGAGGAGATATTGGCAATTCTTTTTAATATTTTGTTTAAAAAACCAAATGACCTTTCTTCAGCCTGCTCGTCCTTTCAAACTGTTTTTCCTCCCAATATTAAACATTTTGGGGTTTGGTGCCCCTTCTGATCTCTTTGGCCTTCTCTCCGTTCAGCCATTTGTCCTCCTGTTCATTGTGCCTGGTGGTCCTGCTCTGGAATCTACATTGGATTTCCAGGGCTGTTCTTTCCCTCCCCAAAAAACTGTTTAGCCATTTTCTCTATGACATCTCTGCCTTCCCAAAATAATGAGATATGCCCATCCTTTACGCTTGTTAAAATTACAGTTTATAAGAAAAATTTTAATAATACACATGACAAATTAAGTTGTTCACATGTTAGTGATAGAGATAGAAACCACAGAGATTGGACTGGAAGGATGGGAAATATTTTAATAAGTAAGGGCCTATTAGGCAGACCTAGCTACTGGGCAAGAACACGTAACTGATTCCTATTTACCCAGAATGTGAAAATAACATTATTTATTTCATTAATTTTGTTTCATCTTGGGGCTTTTTTAATTTTGAAATTATAATATAGTTACATCATCTCTCCCTTCGCTTTCCTCCCTCTAAACTGTAGGAGGAGTGAATAAAAGAATAAATATAAAACACTTTGCAAATGTCATAAAAAGAGAACAATAAATTATAGCTTTGTAAATAACCCTCGCAAGGCCCTCACCACGGGCACAGACCAGAACACTGGGGAACCTCAGCAGAGAACACAGGGCCGATGGAGTGGTGTGAGAAGGCATTTAAGGCAGCAGGAGAAAGTGAAAAGGAGAGTTCTCATTCAATAGACGTTCACTGGACACTACGTACTTGCTAGAGCAAAAGAGAGGAAAAGTGTATTTGGGGCCATTGCTAGTCACTCTTGATTACGGGCTTGACTACATTTGCAATTGCATCAGAGGCACACCTCTCTGTGTGCCTGAGGATTTTTCCGGAGATGTTTGGCTGAGGCTGGAAGACTCATCCTGAATCTGGGTGGCATTGACTCACAGGATGACTGAAGATGGGAAAGGAGAAATCTCGCTGAGCACCCGAATTCCCCATCCCAGTTCCTGCTGGGCACCATGCTTTCCAGACATGGTGGACTGTGTTTTTCTGAACTGTAAGCCAAAATTAAGCCCTTCGTCACTCAGTCTGCCAGGCATAAAACAGAGTAGCCACACTCTGAAGACTGGAGCCATGGAATCCCTTCTTGCCACCTCCTCAGCAAGGCAGGACTGTTCCTTGAATAACTATTAGTATCCTCCACTTCAAGGGTATGTCGGGGAGGGACAGAGGAGATACTAAATTCCCAGTGCCCCTCTGTTGCCCGCATGTACATGCGTGCCCACAGAGGTGCATTTCTTTCTTTCTTTATTACAGTTTATTTACTTTATATCCCAAGGGTGCCCCTCCCTCCTCTCCTTCCAGTTCCGTCTTTCCCCTTCTCTCCCTTCCCCTCCCCTCTCTCTTTTACCCCAGAAAGAGGAAGCCCCTCTCCACCCTGTTTCAACCCTCCCAGCATATCGAGTCCCATCAGGACTGAGCATATCCTCATCCCCTGAGGCCAGGCAAGGCAGCACTGCCAGGGAGAAAAGATCTGAAAGCAGGCAATAGAGCCCATAGTAAAAACAGATCCCCACCCCACTCCACTTGCCAGGCGCCCCCTATGAAGACCAAGCCACCCATTGGCCACATGCGTGCAGGGGGCCCACGTCCAGACCACGCATGTTCCTTAGCTGATGTCTCAGTCTCCGTAAGCCTCCGTGGGACTCGGTTGGTTGTCTCTGATGGTCTTCCTGAGAGGTTCCTGTCCCCTCCAGGTCCTTCTGTCTCTCCCCAAAACACTTCCACAGGATCCCAGAGCTCCACCCCATGCTTGACTGCAAATCCCAGCGTCTGTCTCGATCCACTGCTGGCTGGAGCCTCCCAGACAACAGTCAATTTAGGCTCCTGTCTGCAAGCAGAGCAGAGCATCATCAATAGTGTCAGGGGCTGGCTCTCTACTGTGGGGTGCATCTAAGGTTGGGTCAATTTTTAGTTGGACTTTTCCTCAATCTTTGTTTCCTCTTTATCCCTGCACCAGCTATACCACTCTTGGGCATATACCCAAAAGATGCTCCACCATACAACAAGGACATTTGCTCAACTATGTTCATAGCAGCTTTATTCATAATAGAGCGAGACTGGAAACAACCTAGATGTCCCTCAACTGAAGAATGGATACAGAAACTGTGGTACATTTACACAATGGAATACTACTCAGCTAGTAAAAACAAAGAAAACATGAAATTTGCAAGCAAATGGCTGGAACTAGAAAAGATCATCCTAAGTGAGGTAACCCAGACTCAGAAAGGTGCAAATGGTATATACTCACTTATAAGAGGATATTAGACCTATAGTACAGATAACCATACTACAATCCATAGACCCAAAGAAGCTAAGTAACAAAAAGGGCCCAAGGGAGGGTGCCAGAATGTCACTCAGAAGGGGAAATAGGCAGCAGAAGTGGATGAAAAGAGGGAAGTGGGCGGGAGATGGAATTGGGAGGGAAACAATGATGGGGATCAGATGTGGGGAGAAGAAGGGTAGAGGTGAGAGGTCTGGGAACAAGAAGGGAAACTGAGAGGGCACATCAAGCTGGAGGCCTGTAACAGGGTAGGCTTCTGGGAGGATATGGGTGTGACTCTAGCTTAGACTCCTAACAGGGGAGGACATGAAGACTGAAGTGACCATCTCCTAGCCAGGCAGGACTAGTGGAAGGAGGGGAACAACAACCCACCGGAAAAAAAAAACTTTGATCCAAAAATTACCCTTCCTACAGAGGAGCATCTCTAAAGGACAGCAGGGTATGTGGAAGCTGGTACAGTAGAAGAGGTAGGGAAAAAAATGTTCTCCATATGCAGAACAGATGAGTTCCTGAATGAGAATTCTGAAGGAAGGAGATCTCAGGAAAGAGGAAAGTCTAAAAAAAAATCAGGAAGGACCAAGACAATGGTACAGTGAGCTCCTATGCCCCCAAACTTAAGATATTTATACAACACGCTACATGGGTGGCTTGCTCAGGCTTTGTGTAGCAGTGAGGACCATACCTCGGTTGCTATTGCTACAGGCTAAACTGAAGGAACAGGTGAAAGAGAGTCAGGTCCAGTGATTTCAAATGTGCAGTAGGATCTGGATTTCAGGCCACTCCCACTAAGGAATTTGCAGGAGTCTAAGAGTGGTCACTTAGGTTAGAGAGGACTGATCAGCCACTTGAAACAAATATTATATTACTTCAACAGGAAATTTCAAATACAGGTGACCTTGGCTCCTTTTAGGATTGTTCCTGAAACCCTGCTGTCTAATTCTGGTCCAAAAATTACCCTCTCCAGGAAATGACCCCAGATCATTTCCTACCCTCACCAATAAGCTAAATGGCCTTCCCTGGTAGTCTCCCCATTACCTTGTCATGCCTTCATCTAAGTTATGTTTGTTTGTTTGTTTGTTTGTTTGTTTGTTTGTTTGTCTCCCCCAGCAGACAACATTCAAGGCCAGAGTCCCAGCCTATGAGAATAAGCACAGCTCAGAGACTGCAGCCAAGATGGATGTCTTGGGAAGAGACACTGAGCATTCCAGAAAGGAATCAAACATGAAATGTAAGCACGAGTCAGGCTAAAACAAAACAAGAACATGCAAAACAAATCAACGAATCAGAGCAGCCATCATCAAAAACACAGATGCACCATGGCTCTGTACTCACACTGCCCCTGCCACATGCGTCCCTAGCCCTCGAAAATAAGTTGCCTTTTGCTTACGCTTTCGCCGGCATTTTCTGAAAACTACAGAGAATAATTTTTTTCAAAACCTTGAAAATCACAGCAGTGAGAAAAATAACTCAAGTCTTCCCTCTGAAGAAGCTGTGCTGGTCCTCAACTGTACTAGAAAGAGAAGAGAATGTGTTTCACTCCTACAGCTTTAACAACTAAACCGGCCACAAAAGAAAAACAGAGTGGTGCTAACAGGGAACCGGCAGAGCCTGCTTTGTGTGGATGGAGGTAGCAGCAGGGAGGGAGGTCCGCTCTCTGCACTCTCTTTCACCGAAGAAAGAACCAATTAATCCAAATAACAATATTTAAAAGTTGACAGGCCTCCGGAGGCTGAAATGAAAACCTGAGTCCGCCCGGCAGAAGCTGCAGAGCCTGTGTTCTGTGTATGACCAAGGATCAGCCACAGCTGAGGGTGTGGCTGGTTCCTAGACATAGAATTAATTACAGAGAGAGATCAGATTTTCTGCATTGAGTATCACTCGTTGTATTTGTTGACGCAAGATAAAATACCTCTTCACGCCCATGTCCTAGGAGAACAAAAACAGAATGGCCTAGAACTCGGTGGAGAGCATAGAAGGCTCAACTTGTCCTTGTAGCCGTCTACACAAAGCAAAATGGATCTGAGAGGCTTTTGTTTTTGTTTTTTTTTTTTGTTTTTTTTAAACATGTGAAGTGTTTGCACAGAGGCCTGGGATTTCTGCGACTGTGCACAGAAGGACTAGACAAACAATGGGAGCAGTTTAAGGAATCTGTGTTTTGTAGCTGTGGCTTTTCCCTGTATCCTTTTGAGCTAAAAAAGAAATTTTTTTTAACTATTTCTTTGTGTAAAATATTTATATGAAATTAAGAGATGTCTAATCTTTTCTAAAGCGCGACAAAAACTCAACTTTTAATGTGAGCTGCTGCATTGCTTTCACTGCACTTGCCGGAGAGTGTGGCGTTCTTGCCTCAGGTCGCAGACAGCTCTGCGTGCGTCCGTCCGTGTAATCCTTCAGGATGGAGGGGCACGGGGGGGGGGGGGGGGGGGGAGCTTTTCCTGCATGATGGCCGTCCTCTGTGCTCTAGCACAGCCATTTGTAAAAGTTTGTGTGCGCCTGTCCAAAAGAGGGATGCCCACATACCATTATTCCAAGCAATTAAACTCCAACAGTACAAGAACGGGAAGGGGGGCCTGGTTCTCTTCTCCTCTGCAGTAATTGCCTCGGCAATCATCTTTGATCAGGGAAGAGCAGAAAATAAGAGTCCTGCGAGTGACATCGCCCGTATAAATATATGCATTTACATACACGGGGTGGCCTTGGCGCTGCAGCGTTTTCCTGAGGCCTACAACCTGAAACCACCATGACTCCGCTGACACCTCATTTAATTGAATCTTTCCCTGGCTGTGCAGAAGCCGGAGGACTTGAAAGAGGGAGGGACATGGAAGGATGGGTAATCAAGGCAGTCTCTTTTCTGCCCAAATGTTGAGAAATGGCAGGGAAGTAATTGCTTTTGAAAGGCCAAAATAGAAATAGGACAAATTTGTTCTATTTAGTAAGATGCAAAAAAAAAAAAAAAAAAAAGATAAAAAGATAAATATTCAGGGTGTCGCCCTACCCCTGTAACTTTCCAAAATACCTACCCTGGGAATAAAACTGATTTGAATTTCTGTGCAAATAGGAATAAACTGGATTATATTAGAGAAGAAGAAGGAGGGAAGAAAAAAAATTACAATCCTAAGGGGTGGGGGATAGGAAATCCAGAGGCTTTCCTAGTTCAAAATGCCCAGAGACAATAGAAAGACATTCTGAGCCCAGAGCCACAGCTCAGCCCCTTTTGTCAGCTTCAAATCAGCCAGCCAGAGGGTCGAGCCAGTTTAACCTGCCGCCTGACCTGAGATCAGCCTCATTTTTATGGATGCGGAGGCTCACGGCGTGATTCATTCCCGGGCACACCCCGCTCATTCAGCTGCCTGCCTCTGCCACAAAGGTACACTGCTATTCTGTGCCTGCTGAGCTGATGAGATTTCCTTCTGCCTCCTGTATAATGCAGGCATCAGTCCCGCCTTCTGGCTGAAGAGTAATGTCCCTCATACGACATCCCGTATGGGATCCTAGATCACTTATGCAAATCAGCATACCTCCGCAGGCTTCAGGAAATGAACCTGGACCTGGAAAAAAAAAAAAAAAAAGAATCGTCAGATTTGGGGGAAAATAAAACCTAAAGGGTGTCTCATAACTCTTGCCTCTGTTGTCGTCATCTCTCCATTTTTTTTTCTTTTCTTGATTACTCGTTCATGAATACATGGAAATGTGTGTGTGGACGACAGCTACATCACCCTTTGATTTAGTACAAAGTCAAAATGGGGGTAAAAAGCCCAAACAAATAGCACCAGAATAACGCATGGCTAGGAAACGGCACCTTTGCAAAGCCCTCCCACACAGTAGAGAATGTATTTCTGTTCTCCACAGCCGTGTGCAATGACATCAGTAGCACCTTTACGACCCCTCATAGAGACCAGGGAACTGAAGCTCATCTAGTTAAAAGAGCTTGCACGTGTTCTCAAAACTGGAAAGAGCAGAACACAGAGCCAGAAGGGACAGCACTGGCACCCGGCTCCAGCCCCGCCTCAGTCTGTGCGAGGAGTCCATCTGATCAAGAAAGGCGGTGTGTCCAATCAGCTCTTACCGTCCCCACTTCCAGACCAAATGCCATTCTCTGGGACTCTTGACTCTCAAGCTTGCCTCCAGGGCCTAAACAGGATTCTTCTCTGAGACCTTCCTTTTGGTCTGCATCAGAAAACTGGCCTAGCGGTCGAGGGGGACAGCATAAGGAGCTTCTAGAGAAGTGGGCATGGATGGCAGATGTGCAGGCGGTGTGCTTGACATACGTGTGAAGCCATTCACAGCATAAGACTGGGGTAAGAGGGAGGGAGGGGTACAGTCTAGGCCCCGCTAACTACCCTTCTGTGCTCTTACGGTCTGCAGCCTGAAGGTCCCTGACTACATCGCGGCCTTCCAGGGCGTTCTGAAGGTCCATATTTACCAAGGTGAGAAGCCAGAATAGGCTTCACGCAACCACCTCATTTTTAACGTTTTAAATATTTAAACCCAGGATATGCGGAACTCCTTCAGGACTCCAAGCTCAGAGCTGCAAACGTTACCGGGCAGCTGGCTGAAGCAGTGTTAGCATCCGCAGTGGAGATTTCACGCCTGTGGGTGGCTACTGGCCGCCGGCTATACCCTCTCCCAGTTCCTACGGAATAGTACGTTCCCCCTCAACACCCGCGCGAAATAACCACATTTCTTCTAGGAGGTCATGGACAAGACTAGGCTTACAACTCTGTCCCAAATGCGTGACTCAGCTGCTCACGTGCTCATTTCCAGGAAGGCAGTCAGGTCAGAAAGGAGGCAGTCCAAGAGAGAAGAGAAAGATGGACGTTCCAAAGGCCCTGTTCAGCAGCTCCCTGCCAGGCCTCCAAGGGCCTCGCGCTGACTTGGGAGCATGCACAGTCCCAAACCTTGGGCGGTAGCTCCCTGGGAACGCTGAACTGTAACTCAGTGTGTCTCCCACGCGGCAAATGTCTAGCCCTTCCTTCACTGCCTGAATCTCTTATTTGTACATTCTTGAGGTGTGGAACTTCCGCTTTTGAATCACCAGTATCTAACGGGTCAGTGTATAGCGAATGGATAAACAGATGATTTCAGTTTTTACCATACTCCTTTGTTTTTGCTTTACTTTTAGGTCTTTGGTTTTGGTTGGTTGGTTTGGGTTTGGGTTTGGGTTTGGGTTTGGGTTTGGGTTTGGGTTT
>NW_026596034.1:25400986-25413197 GCF_907164565.1 Psammomys obesus
GGTTTGGGTTTGGGTTTGGGTTTGGGTTTGGGTTTGGGTTTGGGTTTCGTCTTTGCTGCGTTTCTTAAGTGTGCCGAAGTCTCCCCTGAGATGGCTCCATGATATTTCACCAACTTGTAACAGGGTTGTCCAACCTTTTGACATAGTGACACAACCTTGCCACCTACAAAGCTCATGTTGAAGAATGATGTACTCAAGTTAACAAAGAAAAAAAAATTTTTTTTTAATCTCGTTATGTTTTAAGTAAGTGAGTAAGTAGTCAGCTATGCATGAATCATCTGTATTAATCTCTTCCCATCCAGCGCTCAGGGAGCATTACAGAAGAGTGGGCGGGAAGAACATAAGAACCGGCAGATGGGGAGGACTGCTATGAAATGCTGACTTCTGGGTATGACGCCGCTGGAAGCAACTGGGCTTCCCTGCCCAGCATCAAATGAGTCACATTTTGCAGATTTGTGTCGGGCCTCATTCGTACCTGCCCTGTGGCAAAGTCTGAAAAACAACATCAGAAACATGGAGAGGGTTGTTCGTTGTTGTTGTTTAACTCTGAATATATTCATAAGCTAAAAAAAAAAAAAAATCCCTCTTTGGGCAGAACCATTTTATATTATTTCTGCTTCATGAACTAAATAATCTGTGTGCCTTTGCATCAAACTCATATATTAAAGCCTCAACCCCTATCTGTTGGTAACTGGAAGACAGGGTCTGTAGGAGGAAGTAGTGGTTAGATGAGTGGTACCAGCATGAGGAGATTGGTGTCCTTATAAAAAGAGAAGCGGGAGGCTGGCTCCCGCTTGCTGCACACACAGGTATCAAGGACAGGTCGTGTTAGATCCCAGCACTGAAGACAGGAAGCACTTAGACTTCTGCCCTCCAAAAGCGTGAGAAAATAAGGTTTTACTGTCGCCGCTACCTAGCCTATGGCATTTTGTTATGGCAGCTTAAGCAGACTGATTATTAGAAATGATTTGGGCAGTAAGTAACAGAAAACACAATTTTTATTTGTTGAGTGGATAATGAACAAATGGGTGTTATGAAGCTGATAGCAAAGAGATGTTAAGACGTCTCAACAAATAATGACGACAAACTCAAAACTCCCTTAACCTGGCATTTTGCCTCTTTTCGTGCATTTGGTGTTTGGCCTTGCGCTTGTCATTTTGAAAATGGCTGACAAAATATCCAGTTATAAAGGGAGAGACAATAAAGATGGGTGTGGTCTCCTCATGAAAAAGTAAACTTTCTCCAGTAGCCCCTTAGTAAACATACTCATAAATATCAGTGACAGGGCCTATGTCACATGGCCACTTTTGCTCCAAGCTGAATAGCAAACAAAAGGAAATGAGCTCACCAGATGGGTTTAGAACAATTATGGCCCATCCCCTGAGGCGGGCACATTACCACTTAAACAAAATTGAGCTTTAAAATAAGGCACAGGAGCCCTAACAACTATTGGTGGGCCACTGAACAGTGTCTGCCATGACTTCTCTGTTGCTCAGTTTCTGTTTATCCATGGATACCTTCATCCGTGTCTCAGCCCATTTGGATTACCATAACAAAGAACTGTATAAACTGAGTAGCTTATGAACAACAGGAATCTATTTCTCACAGTTCCAGAGCTTAAGAAACCTAAGGTCAATGTGCCAGAAGACTCCATGTCTGTCCATGGCCTGTTGCCTAGTTCACAGAGGATGCCTTCTCACTGGCCCCCCACACGGTGTAGCAGGCGTGACAGGACTCTCCTTGAGGACCTCTCTTATTAGGTTGCCAAGCCCTCTCCTGACCTAGTCACTTCCAAAGGCCCTCACCCCAATACCATCATGCTGCTGCTTAGGTTTCAGCCTATGTGTTTTGGAGTGATGCAAATGTCCTGTCTACAGCACGACTTCCCAGTATATCCCAAGATGTGCTAAATGGAAAATGGACCTCATGCCTGTGAACACTATATGGTGACTTGACGAAATACTTATTACCCTGTCATACCCAAAACACGAAAACTCACCAAGGGAAAAAAACCATTAGAAATGATTACTTAGACATTTAGCAATCATGACAGAGTCTGAAAAACTCTACCCAGTGGTTCTATATATTAGGATAACATAGGTTTATTTAAAAAAAAAAAAAGACTTTTTAAAACTTAGGTATAAATGTGTTTGAGAGAGTGTGGATTTATGCACATGAGTGCAGGGTCCACGGAGGCCAGAAGGGGGTGCCAGACTCCCCTGAGTCAAAAGCCACTGGGAGTTACCTGACGTGGGTGCTAGAACACAACCATACAGTGGCCCTCCGAAAGCACAATACACGCTATTGGCCATTGTTCCACACCAGACCAACTGAGTCAGAATCTGTGGTGGGGGGGGGAGGGGGAAGAGTGTCATTGGTAAGGATGCAACTACAGTCTGAAACACGGATCCAAGAGTGACAAGAACTGAAAGACAGATTTATATAGGAAACAAAGATACTAATCTTTATCCCCTCCCAGAAAGCCTTCACTGACTCCTGAGTCATTTTCTCACTGCTTCCCGTATTTGTATTTACCCTTTGATGTATTACTTACGTGTGCACCGTGTGCGTGTAGCTCTGTGATGTGGATGTGCACTCAGAGACGTTTTGAACAGCTTCCACCTCAAGAATGTTCATGCTCTTTGGAGCAAATGAGCGAAGGACTTGAATACTAAATGAGGGGTGCCAAAGAAACGTGGAATGGGATGGTCAGTAAAGGCCCCATACGTGGGTTAGAAAAGCTTGACTAGACAACAGTGAAGGAGATGCTGCCACACCGGCATCTTTGGGATCTCCCTAAGCTAACTGGTTCTCACGGGGAGCAGAAACTAAGACTAGAAGCATCGAAGAAACATCACAGCTAAGAGGATGCCATGGTCAAAACAGGCCTATGACTATAGTTTTGCAGGAAAAATCAGGAAAGGCCTCAGCTAGACCCGGGGAATAAAGAGTTGGAAGTATTCTACAAACAGTCATTTATTTTGGAGTATGCACAGGACAGAGCTGTGTTTGTGTCAAAGTTGACTGTGGATGCTGTGAAGATGGACACAGAGGTAGACTCGCACATTTACACTCCGGGACGGCTTCTGTCTAGCAGCCATCATTGTGCCTTGTATCTGTTGTAAGGTAAGCCCTTGACACAAGCCCTGGTGCAGCTAGTCATTGATGAGCAAATATCTATCCATCATCTGGTAGGTACCAAGGACAGTAGCACAGCAGCAAATAAGTAGGAGCTAAAACCTGAGGAGAAAATGAGCATAAGCAAGACCATTTCAGATGTTGTGTTCAGTGATGACTACAGAATAGGACAATAGTCACATATCCTGTGGACCGTTAGCTGGGTTGTCCAGCATCACCTGAGTTGGGAGAGGGAGATGGCAATCTGGGAATGAGCATTCCAATCAAGGGATCAGCAAGGGTGAAGTCCCCAGGAAGGGAGTGAACTGGCACATTCAAAGCAGAGTAGAGCTTAGAGATCAAGAGGAAGGACAGATGGACATCCACAGTTCTCTCCTGGGTTATCTCAGAAGGTGCTAGCAGGTGGCAAAGTGCAGGCAGAATTGTCCTCACGTGGAAATCACATGGAAGGAGAGTGCTTTTGCTCACGTTTGACTCTCCCACGTCTGAGCAAAAGTTCTGTTCCCTACTATGCATACTGGGTGAACTGATGAATGGATGAGCCTGTCATAAACACCTGGGACCTGAGCCTAAGCAAACTGTTTCCAAAAGAAAAAACAAAAAGTTCCTCAAAAAGTTAAACACAGAACTAACAGATAATCCCTCAATCTCACTCTTTGTAGTAAAAAAAAAAAAAAAAACTGAAATCAGGTGTTCAATGGAGATGTGTGAATGCTTATAGATAGTCAGAACAGCCAAAAGTTAAGGATATGCTGCAAACATCACCTTATGCATGGATGATCAAAATGCGGTTCATCTACACAGTGGGCTGCTGTTCTATCACAAAGAACAATGAAGTTCTGATGCACAGTCATCACACAGATAATCCTCCAAAACCCTCGTGCTAGGTGAAATACTCCAGATGCCACGGGTCACATGTATGATTCAATTTATCTGGAAAGCACTAATTCACAGAGAAGCAGGAGCCAGGGGAGGGGGAGGGGAAGAGTGCATACTTAATAGGCTCCAGGTTTCCTTTGGGGCGGGGGGGGGGGGGAGGGGGCTGGTGGAAATATTTTATAACTAGATAGAAGTGATAACTGGAAAATATTGTGAGTACATTAAGTGCCATGAAATTGTACACTCTGGTTAATTTCGTGTTAGGTGACTAACAGTTCAATAAGGCAGTAAGGGGACGGGCTAAATCCTGTTTTGACAGAGAAAGGGAAGGTTAGATAGATGGACCATTCACCGGCTCTACAGAGGTTTCTTGTATATCTGAAGACAGAGCGAAAGGGTCATGCATGTGGCAATGAATCCTCTTGAGTCTCCCCAGGTCTCAGAAGGGGGAGATACCTTTATGTTTGCAAACGAATGCATCTGTGTGCTCATCGCCCCCTCCCCATCTTTACACAAGCAGTACAGTATACACCCTATTCCGTACCTCGCATGTGGTTTTTGTTGCTCTTGTTTTATAATATATCACACTTACAGATATAATGGTCTTTCTGGACCTCCTGGTTGTGTGTTTTATTTGCTTGCAAATTGAAACAGAAAGGATGTCTCTGTAGGAAAGTCCAGAGTGTTTCTACAGCTTCAGAGTTTCCCATTGTGTGGACAGACCATTATTTATTTAGCTGGTCTCCTACTGGCGGACCTTTAGGTACCTTCTGATCCACTATGATTACAAAGCTGCCATGCATAGCCATTTACATGTGCCATTTCACAAGTGGGCAGATATGTCTGTAGAATGAATTCACAGAACTGGACTCACTAGGTCAAAGGGCATCTGGATGTTATTTTTAATGAGTCTTGGAAAAATTGTATCCCATAGGGCTTATGCTCAGTTTTATTTCAACCAGCAATTTGTTTTAAAAAAAAAAAACACACACACACATTTTACCACACCTTAACAAGATCATTGTTTTATACTAATTTGGGCATTTGTCATTATGTGAAATATAGCACAGTATCTCAGTGTGGAGTGTCTTTGTGTTAACTTAATATAGACCGGAATTGTTTTTTTTTTAAAGACATTTTTGTCTGTTTCTGACACATTGTCTATTTTCCATTAGATTTTTGGACTCTCATGCATTGACTTAGAAAAGCTTCTATAGCACAGGAATTCACTGTTATATGAATTATGATTTTTCAGTTTGTCACCTCACTTTGCTTCTAATAATTTTGCCATATGAAATGTGTTTTGTCTTTATGATGATGACTCTCCAAATCATTGTAACACCTAGGTTCTGTGTCTTATTTAGAAAGGACTTCTTTCCCTTCCTGATCACTCTTTAGAGCACTCCTTGATTTCTGACAACTTTCTGGCCTCGTTGGTGTGTTACAGTTCATCTGAATTTATTTTGGTACATGTAGTATTGTTGTTTGTTTTTGCCCCAGTACCATTTCCTCTCACTAAATAAATTTCATTGGTATTTATTCCTCCAATACAGCTTGAGTCAAAATATTGCTTTGAATTTCCAGATGAAATAATATTCACTGGATTCCCATTATGTGCAATGCAAGATATCATAATGTTTTTAAATGTGTTTTCTTTTTTCTCAAATGGAGACAGACTTAAGGTCAGTTACATACTCTAGTGGGAAGAGCATCTTTAGCAATAGAATCTCTTGATGTTAGTGAAACCCACATTATCCAGGAAATGATAAGACATAAAAGAAAACCTACACAGATAGCTGGTAGTTCAGGTGACTAGTCCAGGGGTTCTCAGCCCTCCTAAAGTGGGGAGCCTTTAATGCGGTTCCCCATGTTGTGGTGACCCCAACCATAAAATTATCGTTGGTACTTCATAATGGTAATTTTGCTACCATTATGAATCATAATGTAAATATCTGCGTTTTCCAATGGTCTTCAGAGACCCTTGTGAAATGGCTATTCACTTCCCAGAGGGACCTTTGGGTGAGAGCCGCTGCGCTAGCGTATTTGCCTACATGCCTGCAAACCCAGCATTCGGGAGGCAGAGCAGGAGGCTCAGAAGGCCGCAAACTCTGTGAGTTCAAGGCCAGACTAGTCTACATAATGAATTTCAGGCCAACCTGAGCTACATAGTATTACACTGCTCAAAACAAAAAAGAAGATCAAGTTTGTCTTTGCCTACACAGTGAGTTTGAGGATAGCCTGAGCTAAAAAGAGAGCCTGCGTCAAAGAAAAAAAATACATAAATTTTTCATTATGCGTTCTCTATAACCCAAACAGGAAAATGAAATTGATGACAAGAGAGATCTTCAAAGAGTGCAATGTATCTAAACACAAGATTTGTGTAAATAAAAACCAAAACTATTAGCAGCACATAAATAATCCCTTAAAATGGGTCCTGTGAAATTTCACTCACACTTGGTACTGAGAGCTTCTAAAGTTAAGCACTCTTTTTCACATAAGAAAGGGGAGGAGCACTAGAAAGAGCACAATCACAGAGCTTGTGCAGAAACAACCCTAGCTATCCAATTACTAGTAGGAAGCCTATGAGTTACATCTTTTGATGATTTTTGGCCACAGCAGGCCTTCCCAACTGTAAATACTGGCCAAGACCCACAATGCTTCTAGACAGTATTGAGCTGAGTTTTGGAACATCTTTAGCATCCATATCCTAGACACCTTTCTAACGAAAACCAAGATGTATTCCTACTTGCACAGACTGGCAATACACAAGCATGCGTGTGATTCATTCCACAGAGACTGTCACAGAACTGTTCCTGGTGGGGGAAAGAAAGAAAAAAAGACCCAGGAGTGTGCATCACGGGCAAAGCAGAAAACAAAATGCAAGGAGAAAGCATTCAAGCATGCCAGTATTGTAACAAACACACAGAACTGATGGTGAACAGGACAGGGGAGGGGCTTACAGTTTTACCCTATCTGTCTGTCACAGGTTGAATATATCCCTCAAGCCCATATGCCCCCAGAATCCCTCAGTTTGTGACATTACTTGGTTTCTTCGTCCAAATATAGTTTGGGTTTGGGTGAATGCTAAGCCCTTTTTTTTTTTTTTTTTTTTTTTTTTTTTTTTCTTTTTGAGACAGTCTCACTATGTAGCCCTGACTGGCCTGGAACTCACTATGTAACCCAGGCTAGCCTCAGGCATAAATCTACCTCCCTTTGTCTCCACTGTGCTTTGAGTATATGTTACATGCCTGGCCGGACCTAAGTCTTAGCACTGGCATCCCCATAAGGAGGGAGGATGGATAGACTTGTACAGGAAAAAGTCATCTGAACACAGACCCAGAGCCTGGACTGATGTCACTACAAGCTAAAGGTTATTATAGATTTTCCGGAGCCACTGGAGGGAGGAAGAGGCAGGGAGGCATCTTCCAGCACAGCGCCTTCAGGGACAGCTTGGCTCTGCGAACACTTTAGTTTTAGATTTGTCTTCTCTTGAACGGCAAGAAAATGAACTTCCGCCTCTCGTGGGCATGCTGACTCACATCTGTAACGTCAGCACTCCAGAGGCCGATACAGGAAGACTATTGTGAGTTTCCTCCAGACCAGCCTGAGTGCAAAACCCTCAAACCAACAGAAAGAACGGTAACTTCTGTTTTAAGCTGCAGGAATATACCACCTATAGGAACATAACATACTGCTTCCCCCCAAAAAAAAATGCTTCGGCCACTTCTAATCACACACCTGTATTCCCAGCACGCAAGACCTCAGGGAGGAGGATCTCAAGTTCAGGGCTAATCTGGACTGCATAATAAGACCCTATCCCAAAGGCAACCAAAGAAACAGAAACATCTTTCCTTTGAAATGCTTCGTCTTTTTTTTCCAAGTATGATATTAAATATGATTATTCTCTAAAGATGAATCATTGGGTCACCAGTTTTCCAGGTCACTTTGTGATCTGGAGCTCACGAGCTGTAGTGGCTATACCACATTTTAAGTCTTTAAGATGCAAAGAATGTCTGTCTCCTTCATAAAGTTGTTACTGAAAAGATTAGTTACTATGCACCAAAGTGAATTTTAAACTACGAAGTGATGTCTGCATACACAATTGTTATTGCCACAACTTGGAAGTAGCAAGACCAGTCACTAGCCCAGACTTTATTTTTATCAGCTTAATTTCACCTACAGTTATGCTATTAATTAAAACATTGTCTTCTGCCTTCTCACAAAATTTCATCTATATAGAGAAAGTAGAACAACAACAAACCCTTTCTAGGGACAGCTTATAATTATAAGTTTCCTGCCAGGGGAGTGTTACATATGCGCAATCCTGAAACTATGGAGTTGGAAGCAGAAAGATGATCAGGATCCCACGCTCTGCTTCCATTGAGAGTTGGAAGACTGTCTGGGCTACACGAGATGCTATTCAAAAGCAACAAAAATAACAACAGAAACGATAGTGTTTACCTAATTGCTGGGTGTCTCATTTCTTCCATCTGAACAGGTAGGAGGTATCGGCGAAGATTATAGAATCCATATATTCGTTATTATTGTAAACATTATCGCTTAGTATTATAATGCCATGGGCTGTGTTTTAGTAACTGAAATTTAGTGTTCCAAAGCATAATTTTAAAACACGCACATACACGCACACACACGCACACACAGGGTAAAGTGAGAGGAGGCAGCCTTTGAGAATGTGGTGTGTGGAGAAGAGGAGCACCGAGCTAAGATGTGGGAGCAGGACGTTCCGGATGAAAGAGCTATGAACATCTGCACAGACAACCAAAGGGAGAAGTGTGCACAGACGGTACGATAGGGTTAGACAGGCCCTTCCTAGAGAGGAGGGGGTTACTCACAGTACAGGGAGTAACTCTCGGAGAGTTTGAAGGAAGCGGTCTTCTGACAGCTGCATCATCATCATTATTATTATATAAATAAAGGGATTTATAAAGAGGGATTTATTAGGTTAGCTTCCATGATAGTGACAACAACAGTTGTCTTCACTCTGTAAAGGCTGGGAGCCTGGTGGCTGCTCAGTCTAAAAGACTGAATGCCTCAGTGGTCCCAATCTGGTAAAGGCCTGAGGGATTCCTACAGAGCCACTGTTCTTACTCTATGTTGGAAGACCAAAGAGTCTGGGTTCTGATGTCCGGTGGTGGCTGCAGTGGCAGCAACAGAATAAATAGACATACTTTACCAGCAACAAAGGCAGGAAAACTCTACTTACATCTGTAGATTGTCCTGGCTGTGGAGTAGGGCAGGCCTGAGCTTAGATTCAAGGGAGAAAGCAGGAAGACCCACTAGGAAGTTTCTGGAGCACGGTGTGAAAGACAGTGGCTTAAACCCTGGTGGACATAGCATGGCCGTTGTGGACAGACTCAACATATCTGGAGGAAAAGCGGCTGGTGTTATGGAAGGATGGGATGTTAGAGCGAGGAGTGAAGAACTAGACAACCCGTCTCGACATAAACAGCCGTGACTCATAGTCTAGGAATCATTGTTTAAGTCTCTCTCTCTCTCTCTCTCTCTCTCTCTCTCTCTCTCACCGTCTGTTTTCATTGCTGAAAACACTTGCACGAGGTGGAACGCCTTCTCTCATACCCAGGTGCTCAGAACACAGTTTGTGTCGAAGCCACCTGGGGAAGTTCTCTGCTGATCCGCACTCTTCTTAGGACCTTTTTCCCCTTTGGCTGCATTTAAGTCTGCTAAGGAGCTGCAAGGGCATTCATTTATCTCATCCCTGATTCTATTACAATTTGAGAACTTTGGGGTCATTTCATTTTTCTTTGTTTTTCATCCAAGAAGTGGGGCTGTCAATGCCCACCCTGGAGCTCTCCTGACAATTAAGCGAGCCTGGATAAAAAGCAGCGATGTGGTGGACACGATCAGAGTCCCACAAGATACAGGTGACACGGTTCTACTGGGTGACCTTGGAATCATTCTGTTCCACCTAAGTCTTCCCTCTACACAAACCCTCCCTCCATCTCCAGCCTGGCTTGATGTTTGGTTTGTCCAGAGCAGCAGCTCAAGCTGCCCAGGTGACCTCTGGATGTCAATACTTGACTTATTTCTAGCTCTGTGTAAAGCACAGGGATAATTTTTGAAACAGTAACAAGAAAAAATGTTTTTGATAAAATAATGAGCCTTCCTTATTTTGAGGTTTCCTTTGATGCTTGCCATACTGTTCCCATTATGTCTCGTTGTCCACCATTGAAAAGGCCAGTGTCCTCAATTTGTGCCCAGCTGGAAAGATAACATGGAGCTGACGAGTGCAAAGAAGCAAAGGAACCACACTGGGATGATATTTCCCTTTATGAGACTCTTCAACAATCATAACAGAGAGAATGTCTTATGAGCTGACAGTCAGTTTTAAATATGGAAAATGTTCTCTATCTCTGGTGGAGTCATAATGACCTTATATATTTGATGTCACAAACAGAGCAATGGAAAGGTTTGTCCTATATAAATAACATTTCACATAAGGAGGAAAAATATGGTTGTTTCCCAAATCATGTTTGGTAAGAAGTTATACCCTGATTCCCTGCTCGTTCCTAAGTTTATCCTCTCTGTTTTTATAAGGGGTCGTGCTGTTAACTCACATGATTTTGTACCCTCTTTTATGTATTATTTCTAACTTCTGCCAGGTTGTGCATGTGCATGTATGCGTATGTTGGTCAAAGGTCAACCTCGAATGTCTTCCTCAATTGTTTTCCACAGGGACTCTTAAGAGATCTCATGGATTGGCAAAATTGGCCAGCCAGCAGCCTCAGGAATTCTTGGGTTTCTGCCTCCCTGGCGCTGGGCTTACAGGCACATGACAGTTTTTATCTGGGTGATGGAGGTCTGAGCTCGGATTTGCATACCTGTATAGCAAGCACATGACTGGTTCCAAGACGGTTCTATCACATGAAAATTTCAGAGGTAAAAATCTGCTATATGATTCCATCATACTCCTAGTCTGTAATATGTGGATCTATCACAGGGTCATCTGTAAAAATCTTAAGTGACAGGCTGGAGAGATGGCTCTGTGGTTAAGAACACTGGCTGCTCTTCCAGAGAACCCAGGCTCTCTTCCTAGCACCCATGTGGCAGCTCATGACTGTCTGTAACTCCAGTTCTAGGGGATTTGGCATCCTCACATAGACATAAATGCAGGCAAACCCCCAATGCACATGAAAATAAATAATTTGTTAAAGCTCCTAAGTGACCTACATGAAGGAAGACCTCTCCAGTACATTTTGGAATTTGCTCCTGCGAGTGTCTATTACTGTCCCAAGAGCATTGTTTGGTTTTGGTTTCTTGCATTTTTCAGATTAGGGGTCTCTGAACTTCTATGTCTAGAATCTAAGGGGTAGATATAAATCTTCAGACCCTATGAAACACACGAATTCTCAGGGCAGACTATCTCCCCGCCTGTGGGCCAGGAAAAAGACACCCTTACCACAGCCTTACCATAGCCAACAGACTGTCCCGTCCCCATCCCCAGGCCAGGCTTTTCAGAATTCAAGTGTCATGAAGAGAGCTCAGTTCCAACTTGTTAACTTCTACTGGTCTTTGTATTCATCTGGCTGCTAAAAATTAATCACCGTGGTCACAGAGACTGAGTGGATGCCACAACGATCACGTCCCAGGGCTCATCGCTCTCATTTCAAGTCTCTTTTTCTACCTATCGCCTTGGGGAGGGCCCCAATGTAAATTTAGTCCTTTGTTGCTCTATTTTATTCAAGAATATCTTAGCCTTTGGGGTGAAAAGGTTCGGGTTATCTGGTCTACCATATGCCTGGAAATGAAACTATCAATTCATTCTTCATGCTGCAGACAGAGAAACCTTTTCAAAATACAAATGTGATTTCATCATAAGCCTCCCTTAAAATACTTGAATGGCTTCCCAGTGGTCTCAAAACGCTGATTCATAGCCTGCAAGGACCTACCCTTGCTTATTTCTCTAGTTTCCTGACATTATATTCCTCCCCATTCTCCCTATTTACACTGGCGTTCCTGTGATTTCTGCACCGTATTTACCATTATACTTTTTATATTCTGCTTCTACCCCCTACAGTGTGTCCATATCCCTATGACTTACTTATAATTCAGATTTTGACATAATTGTAGGGTGACAGCTATTTGAGTGCATTTCCTAAGATATATAAATATATATATATATATATATATATATATATATATATATATATATATA
>NW_026596034.1:25413207-25438233 GCF_907164565.1 Psammomys obesus
ATATATATATATATATATATATATATATATATATATATATATATATATATATATTGCCTTAACTGCTTTTCTTTAATGACACCACAGTTATTATTTTACATTTAATTTTGAGATTATTTTATTAATATCTCTTACCCCCTGGGCTATCATCTCTACGAGGGTAAATGTCATATCCAGTCCGTTTGTGTTGCCAATAAGATTTCTGCTAGTTGTGCTCACATTTACATGAACAATCTTAAATTTTCAGTCATTTAACACTATGAAGTTGCCAGGCATGGTAGCTCACATCTTTAATCCCAGCACTTGGGAGGCAGAGGCAGGAGGATCTCCATGAGTTTGAGGCCAGCCTGGTCCACAAAAGAGTTGCAAGACAGGCAGCACTACACAGAGAAACCCAATCTCAAAATAAAAAAAAAAGCAAATAAACAGTGCTATAAAGTTTATTCTCTCTGCCGTAGCCTAAGGTTGGTGAGTCAACCAACCTTATTCTCTAACTGGATCCCCCAAAGAACCAGATGACATCCTTATCTTGTCTGTGTCACATCAGGTCAAACCATGTGGAAAAAAGAATGAGATGTCATTTGGAAGGCTTTGTGAACTAAGCCAGGCATCTCTGTGTCCTACTCACATCTCATTGGCCAGATCTCAACGGCAAATTTCTACTTCAGAAGATTTGAAAAATGTAGATTTTTCTCCTCTTTCTCAGACAAGAAGAAGAGGAGAGGAGAAAGTGGAGATTGGTGATGTGTGTCCCTGTCACATTGGTCTATCATCAGCAAAGAATGGCTTCTGAAAAGAGGAAGTTTTCAAACAGAGAACGAATGAATCAAAATTGGAAAGTATTGTCATCAATGGACAGCTCATTGGTTCCCCTACTGTGAGCTTTGAGTGTACAGACCATCAACAAATTGTCCCTGCTGCTAGAAGAGTTTTTGTCACGGGTATAAGTTTATCCAAGTTGCCACTGCTTGAGGGATCCCATGGGGAAGACGGAATGCTAGGGAGGACAGGGGTTTTAAAAAAAAGGGTGTGGAAAGAAACTGGAATCGCAGTTTGAGAAATGAATTTGTAAGTCAGAGGGGGAAGTGATGAAGAGAAGCAGCTGAAGAGCTCTGTTGGGTAACATCCATGGGTAGCGTCATCTAAGCACCATGTCTGCTGGGTCCTCTTCCCTTTGGTGTCATATGGAGGGACTAGGAGGTAGGCAGATCCCTTACAGGTGGAGGAGCAGGCCAGAGATAAATGAGCAAAATAACAAACTCCCAGCTTCTTCTCACTCCTAATCTAATACAAAGGCTCGGTGGGCTTTTTCTCCTGCCAGCAGCACCCTTCCTCTGTCCCCCAACCCCGCCACTGGCCAGTCCAGGCTGATCAGATACGTTCAAAGCCAGTCCTAAACATATTTCTCTACAGCTATGGGCCTATCAGCTCCCCTTTCTTTGTCTATGCTGACCAATCTGAAATAAGAGGAGGGGGACCCACTCCCAGACCACTAAAACCATTTAAAACCCCTGACCCTCCCTCCATCCATGGGGGAAAAAAAATGAACCTCAGTGTCTAAGTGAGTCCCCTTTGTGTTCTGCAGGAAATCTTTCCTGCCTCTGCATTTGTCCTTCTGTGTATGCATGGATTTTCACTTTTAATAAATTTTACTTGTTGCTTTCTTCTGCTTTTCAATGCTTTTCCTGCCTTTTAATTCTTTACTTCGCAGAGGAAACAAGCCCATTCAAGACCCCATAGACGGTAACAGTACAGCCTGATATACGGGAATAGGTTACCTCTTCGGCAAAACCGCCCCTTGCCTCCTCCCTTCTTGCTACTCAGAGTTTTAAATCAGTGAAACGTCCACAGAAGTCTGTATTCAGATTGTCCAGAAGTTGGTAATAATAAGGGATTTTTGCCCCTGTCCAAGCAAAAGAGAAAAAAAAAAAAACCCACACATTTGTTCCAGCCCCAGCTGTCAGGCTAGGATTTCACCCTCGATTTTCGCCAATCAATACGTAGAAATGCCCGGTACTGTTGGGAGGGGGTGGCACAAAAAAAAAAAAAAAAGGATGAAGTAAGATAGTCAAAAATCTTCGCTTTCTTTCCTTCAGCTCTCTACCCATAGTGAAGACAACCCTGACGGCTGCAGGCGGGCATGGAGGTGCCAGCTGCATTACCACAGAAAAGGAAGGACCTGTGCTGTGCAGAGCACCTGGCCCTGTAATGCAGGCTTCCAAAGCACACGGTTGGAGCTAGTGACAGGGGAACCCCTCTACCTCTGGGGGCTTCCGCCGTGCAGTGAGCTTTGGTGGATCAATACTTTAGTCTTGTCATGCTAATTGCTCATTGGTTGACATTCATGATCCTTCCTTCCTTGCTCCCTCCCTATGTAAACTCCTTACAGCTGGAACAGTGAGATGTAAAAAAAAAAAAAAAAAACCATCCAGAGCCTTCCAAGCCACACTCCTGCCGACAACAGAGGGCCTGGCAGCTGAGGTATGATGCTCCCCCATTTTCTTGTCCTCACCCCTACTTTAAAAAGCTTCATGTGTGTCTGAATGTGGTGATGAAAGGGGGGCATGGGAAGAAATGCATAGGGTAACTGTCCTAGAACACCTAACTAGTGTTGCCGGTTTTTAGAGCAGAGCAAGATCTCCTCTGCTTTCTTCCACTCCCTCCAAACCCAAACATGCAAACCAATGAGAACCAGAGAGCACCCAGCCACCCGTTCTGTGAGTTTGGTTACAGCCCTTCTGTTTTGGTGACTGTCACCCTTCACCATTTCACAGTGAGCGTGTACGTGCTGTCCTCTTCGCTCCCAGACTAGGGCATGTCAGACAAAGCTGGAGAGCGAGAGAGGGGGAGCAAGAAGGCACTGATGTGTGTGTGTGTGTGTGTGTGTGTGTGTGCGCGCGCGCGCGCGTGTGATCACGCCTACCATATTGGCTTCCTGTCCCTGGAACATCAGCTTTCTAGCTGGCTGAGCCTGTCCCCATGATTGTACGGTGTTGCCACTGAGACCACCCCAACTCCTACCCTGTAAGCTTCAGGCCTGTGCTATGCAGGGTTTTGTTAAGCTGTTTAGTATTAATTGATTTTTTTTCCCATTTTTTTCTTTCTTTCCCTGGGCGGGTCAATAGCTGGATGCTTCAGGAGCAGAGGATCTATCAACTGCAGACCAAGCGTAGAGAGCTGCAGACAAACCTGGAACGGTAACCTGGCCAGCTCCGGGAGCGCCGATGGTACGCGGTGGCCTGGCTGTGGGCAGCAAGAAATGTGCTATGGACACGAGGCAAGGAATCGACTCTGACCCCAGCGTTGACACCTGGTAAGTTTCTTCACTTTTGAAAAGTGAGGCAAAAGATAACCAAGTCTTTCTGTGCTTGCTTACTCAAAAAGTCCCGGCAGTGTCTGGGCCTGATTTTAGTAATGGGCAAATTGTAGAGGCCCCCCGCAGACCCGGGAGCCCGGGCTGCAGGAGAAAGGGGGCTTCGTGGGAGAGATAAGAGATAACCAAACTCTGATCCAAAGGTGAGCCACTGCAGCCGAACAGATGTCCTGGACATTGATCTTTGCATTGTGTTATTGATTTCCTCTTGGGGCCAAGAATAGGGTGGACCTACGGAGGACCAGAGAGGATCCGACACCTTCCCGGAGGGCCAAGCAGCCCTAATCGGTGATAACAGTGTTAAGTGGTCAGCCTGGAGATGAGGTTTGCTCGGATCTATTGATCTGTGCTCCCCTGGGATATAAATCCTTCTGAATTTGCTTCCATGGATATAAATATTTATAATTAAAATAGCCTAGGAACCTCTTCTAGGCACAAGAAGAGTGGCCCGTTCCAGGGTGAAGCTTGATAGCCATCTCTCACATTTCCCTTCTTTGCACACGTCTCTTGCCTGGCATCCATTTGTACATCTCAGTCTCTGTCTGGAAACCGATTTTGAGCCCCTCTGTGTAGCAGGCACAATGTCTATCAACAGCCAGGTGAAAAATCCTTTCTTTCTCACTGCAGCGTCCAGCTGAGGGGAGAGGGGCTTTCCTGGTGAAAGCTGTGTGCTTCGTGTACATTCAGGATCCGGGACTCTGAAAGAAACGGGCTATCTGGATGATGAGGGAGGATAGAGAAAAGATGTTTTTGTTTTTGTTGTTGTTTTTTCAGCAATTGCTTTATTTTTGCTTTTGCTGGCGAATCAGTTTGGATTGCATAACAATCAGGCTTTAGTACCACAAATGTTTTCCCCAAGCCGAGACCCTGCGTTGGCTAGCTTTGCGATATTCACTAGGAGGAGACCTCGGGGGGTCCCACACTCCTGCTTCCTACTACCTCATGACCGTGAGCTTGCGTGGAGTGAAAGGAGCACCCTTACAAAAGAGAATGGAAAGGGGAGGGTACTTCAGGGAACCTCCCCGGTAGCAGAGCCATGAATCCAGCCAGCAGGACAGAGGACAATGATCAAAGCTTGCCACACTGGAAGGACAGCCCTCGGCATCTAGTCAGCTTTGAATTTTAGAAATCTGGGTGGAAGAGCATGTGGGTTAAAAAAAAAATCATCTTCTGTCTTCCTTAAACTAATGATCTGCTTTGGTGTTTGGGATACAGTCTCTAAAGATGGGGGACTTCTATTTTGATCAGTTATCTGCCTTGCTTTAGTGCTAATATGTGCCTGTGCTCAGCATGTTTCGTTAATGTGTAATTTGTGGTAACGGAATTAAATACCTGCAGATCTTACACTCACTGAGGATGTATGTTAGTGGGTCTGTAACCCTGTGTGGAATATTGGGGAAAGTCATTGTTGTCTTTTTCTCCTGATTTTAGAATATTTTACCACTCCAACCCATCATTCCAGGAGTTGATAGATGTCTGTGCATCTTTGTGGAGGTGTCTGGATTTCGAAAGCAATAAGCATAAGCAACTTATGTAATTAACATTTCTCCACTTGCCGTAAATGTGCCTTTCCAGGATTCCTATTAACTGAGCTTTGCTTTTTGTTTGTTTGTTTTTATCCAGGTGTGGTATTTTCAAAATTCAAATGCAGCTTGTTTGACTGTTTTAGAGTATGGCTGAAGGTGAGGGAATATTTCAATTGGCAGTCAAGGGTCAGTATTAGGGACTCCATTTGACTTCCATGATACAGACACAATAAAGTCCCACAGGTATAATTTCCAGAGCTTTGTTTTAACGTGGGGGTGTCTGCAGGGGCATTTGAAGCTGAAAACCACTTCACGCTAGAAACAGAGGCTTCTCTGAGAGCTTCTCTTGTATGTCTCTGTGACCGTGGAGAGAATTGGAATGTGCCTCTCTTTGTTTGATTGATAAAACACCCCAAATGTGATATATTTTCTCTGTAGAAATATACTTCCAAAATTGATGTGAAGATGGAAGGTCCTGGCCCTTTCCTAAGCTCTACTGAAAAGCCTAATTAATAGAAACGGACTTTTTCTCTATCCAGAGACCTGTCATTCTCTTCTGTGTGCAGCATTCATCAATGTTTGCTTGAATATTCCTGTGAAGATGCTTAGTTAGAGAAAGCGATCGGAATTTTAAAATGGAATTAAATTCCACCAGTTAACTGTGTATATGTTTGTGATCTCAGTGTAATTAACTCTAGACAGCAGATACATAAATTGATTTCTATGTTTTTGCTACAGGTTGTATTTGAAAGCTCATTGCCAGCTATCGGGAAATAATTTAATTATGGGGGTCACCTAACCACCAATGATAGCAAGTCATTGTCTGGTAGGAATGGAAATCCTGTATTATAGAAATGTTCATATATTAGTCTCTCATTTGGTATTTTGTACATACAGATAGATTTTTCAACTCAATCTTACAGTTTTGATCTTCAATATATTTAATAGCGTAAGATAATAAAACCACAATGGGATTCCAACATTTATGATAAAATATGGTTATAGAAACATTTCACAGTTCCTTCCTTGTTAGTAACATACCTATTATGTTTCAAAACTCCTAAGCACTATGATATGGGCACTTGGTTCTTAGAGCAAATGTAAGACATAAATTAGAGCAATGGTTGTCGTTGCTGTTTTACTGACAAAAGAGCATGTGCAAGGAGACACATATTAACATCATGCTGGAGGCCAAGATCTGAGGCCGCTGGTTTCTGGCCAAGTGTTCTTTCCACGGCTGTCGGCCCTCTCCAATAATGCCTGACAGCATTTTAGCATAATCAGTTACAACCAAAAAAACGTATGTATGCAAAAGTTAGTTGATCTTAAATGATTCTTAGCAACCTAGGCATGCCCCACCCCAAAAGGCACTGAGGAGTATTCCTGCCATCTTTCTTTGACATCTACCAAATCACAGCCTACCCTTGATTCTAAGGTCATTATGGACCTGTTTTGTTAGCTTCGGAAATTCCGTGTGAGCTATCAGTACACCTGCCCAGCGGTGTGCTCTATGAAAATGTGGAAAGTGACTGTCACCCGCTGTATTTTACAAAGTCATCGTGTTTATATTTTCTTTTCCTACCTATCGACATTGCTCTTAATGAAACAGTGTGAAAATTTTGAAACATCAAGCGACCGAAACCAAGAAGAAGCTATTTCTTTGAGGACTATCACCTCTTGTCTCCCAGTCTCCTCCCCGTACGGGAGTTCTTAACCTTTGCTGTGCCAGGCACTACCATAGACCTGAAGCCCATGTCCACTTTCTGCATGAAAAAAAAAAAAAAAACCCACATAGACTGACAAGGGAAGGCAATCAGTATAGGAATTTAGTTATCAAGAGAGTAAATCAATTAAATGTTAAAATCGGTTGCTGATATGCTAATGTATTTTTATTAAAATATTGATGTAGCCTAATAGTAGATGTGCTACTCTAATATTAAGGCAACAATGAACATAAAAGATGTTGACTGCCTAAAATGACGTATTAATTTAATATGAAAACAGCTGTGATTTCTACAGATGACATTAACAGCAGCGTTGTTAGGATTGCTATGGTTTGTTTCCTGTATTTACAACTGAAGAAAGTGCTAAGTATTGGCTCAGTGTTCATGAACTCGAAGAGGATTTTCCCCCCATCCATGTTCATAGGCTTGCTGAACTCGCTCCAGTCCTTGGAAGTCAGTGGGTGCCCATTCAGAAGCCCTCCTACTAAACGGCTTCTACTTGCTGTAGGAAGCTTAACCGAAGCATCACTTAATAGAACTTTCCCAGCCCTGCCTCCCCTCGGCTAGGGCCGGCTGCTACTCTTCTGTGCCCTTGAGTGTTCCACCGTCTCTCCAGCCTGGCACCGAGCACTCCACAAGCTCCGCATCAATTAGCTTGTCCCTCCTACAAGAAGGACACTCTTGGGCACACAGCCCCTAACCTTAAATTACCACCACCCACCACGGTCTCTAGTCTGTAGGAGACAGTTTTGCTAGCCATTGGAAGGGATAAAATAGAAAAAAAAAAAATTCAAAGACGGGGAGCTTTGTAAGGACCGCGGACTACGCTCTTTAGATTTGGAAGTTGAAGTCGGTAGCTTGCCGCTTTGCTCAGGTCAAATTTTCCTCTTGATCCCAGGTGCTCGGATGACCGCGCAGACCTATCCTGTTTCCCCTTCAGCGCAGGTCTGGAGTTATAACCTCTAAAGCCATAGGCTCAGCCTGGAGGGGTGGCTCAGTGATTAAGAGCACTTGTTGCTCTTGCAGAGAATCAGGTTCAATTCCCACCATCCACATGCTGGTTCACAGCCATCCACAAGTCCAGTTCCAGGGGTTCCGAATGCTCTCTTCTGACTTCCTCAGGTACCACGCTCACACATGATGCACAGACAGACAGACAGACAAAACATTCACACATAGAACAAAATGGATATAAATCTAATTTAAAAAAATAAGTCACAGACTCACTTTAATGCCCTACTATAATTAGCACCTGAGGGTCAGATCTGTTCTGCTTCTTGAAGGCCCTCATTTGTAAAGGTGAGGAAAGGGCAGGCAGAACGTGGAGATAAAGGACTTTTCTGAGCTTTTCAGAACTTTATCAGACAAAATTTAAAAGACAGGAAAACAGTTTTGATGCTAAAGCCATTTATAACGTGACAGTCCTCCCTAAAACTCTATGTACCGGAAAATCATTATTAATATTTCCTTGAAAAGCAGAACACTAATAATAAAGGCACCCTCAGTCCTTAGCATGGATGTTTTATGTGGGTTGAACACAGATACTCGTATACACAAAGTCACATTTTCAGACATACACTTGGGTTCCTCAATATTAATGTCACATAAAAATCAGGACTTATTCATGCATGCTGACTTAATTTTATATGCACCTCTTTTTCACAGTAATAAATATTTGTCATTTCTCCATAAATTAATGGAAATTTCACAGATCAAAGTGAGTTTGCATATTTCTTGGGCATATTTATTTTGATCTACAATGAACCCACCCATAACAGGGAGAAGATATATATATCAGAACAGATAAAATTGGGGAAAATATAGCTGTTTTTATTACGGAGTAGCTATCTTCCATCTCATATCATTTTGCATGGATGCACATTAAACCTAAGCCTTTGATTAACAGTTCAATGACAGTCGATACAATCCCCACAGAATGGCTCACTGGAAAATGCCTGTAACCCTCACAAGTTTAAGTTACTAAATTAAATCTGGATAAAGTTGATTTTGCCCTACCACTAACAAGGCAAAGACCCAAGTACAACGCATTTACCATACAATTGTCATCATCAGCAAGCATATTCAGGGAATGGATGCTAACACACACCTACTGTGACAGAAAGTTGAAAATTAGTACTCTAGGTTCCCCTCCTCTTTAAACATTCCCAAACATTCAGTCCCGTTGGACTGAAACTTGGGAGAAAAACCAGACACTGGCACAGTAGGAGATGAGGCCAAGTAAGTCTTTAATCTGTGGATCATGAATTGCTCACTACGAACCAGAACAAGGCTAGCTCCTTTCTTTTGAGTTCTCTGTTGTGTGTTTTGGTGCCTGCGGTTCATGATTTCTGCACACGAACCCTTTTACCGTTACTTGGCAGCTTCTTTCTGGTGTGATCTTTTCCTTGGGTTCACATTTCTCTCATCTCACTTTCCTTTCTCTTATAAAAATACCTTATTTTATTAGTTAACTGCTACTCCGCATTTCCTGGTTTGGTACACAACCCTTGAGTTCTTCAGAAAAACAAAACAAAACAAAACAAAACAAAACAAAAAAAAAAAAAAAAAAAGAAAAAAGAAAACCACCAAAACCTTAAAGGTAAGAAATATTTTAAGGGAGCTCAATCAAACCTACCCAGATATGTAGAGAAGTACCTACCAATACTTTTTGGCAAACAAATACGGGTTTTCTCAGCAGAGTTGATGATTGTAGTATATAAGGTGGACGGGACACTGCAAATCTATGGAGTGACGCATCAAACACCCCTTTCATTATTTTAGCTGTGAGATACATTTCATCAGGAGACATAGCTTTTGCTTCATTTATCCAGGCACGTTAAGCATGCTCGTAGACTTGTGTTTGGATCTCGGTAATATTTTAATTGGCTGCATTAATTCGATGCGGTGCTGGGTCTCGCTGGTGCGTTTTCATGCGAGTAGATCGTGTCCTGTGATCATACTCCTCCTTCCTCCCCCTTCCTTCTCTCTCTCTTCCACAGTACCCTCTGTTGGCCCACACTGTTTCATTTCTAAATTCATGTCAGACACAGACATAAAATCTTATGTATCTGCACAAAACCTAGACTCTACAAATGGCAGAATGCACGCATTCTTTGTTTTTCTGAGGCTCATGTAATTTGCTTAATATGATTATCCACATTCCTCTAGTTTCATCCATTTTTCTGCAAATGACATAACTTCTTCATTCTTCATGGCTGAAAAATTGTCTGTTTTGTGTATATACCCTCATTTTCTTTTTTAAATAAGAATTTCATCAATGAGTTTTGTATTTACATTATTTTAGGCCTCCCTCTCCCCACCAGCTCCTCCCATGCCCTCTTAAATTCATTACATCTTCTTTATTTTGCACACACACACACACACACACACACACACTCAGACACATGTACAGACATACAAGTATACACACACATGCACAACCTGCTGAATCCATTTAGTCTTGCTTGCGTGTATACATATTCAGGGTTTGCCACTTGGAATTAAATAAAATATGGGGGTGTGGGCTCATCCTCAAAGGGGGAAAAAAACTGGTTCTTATTTTAGCAGCTGTTAACTGCCTATATAAAAAAATCTTCATCTCGGGGTGGGGTCTTGCGAAATTTCCTCCATTCCTGTTGGTATGTCAAATGGTTCTGTCACTGGTCAAGTCTTATTTAGGCAACCGTACTAATGGCACTTCGTGGGTGGTGTGAGGCTTCCCTGTCATAAGTAGCAGGTAAGTATTCAAAATGCAGTTAGAAGTGATTTAAGAAAGTGGCAGTGGTAGGCTCTCCTCTAGGGTCCAGGATGTCACTAGCCATGGGCAGCTGCCTGGGTCTACTGTACCAGGCATGAATTCTCTCCCATTGAGAAGGCCTGAACTCCAGTCAAACAGCTATTGGTTATCTCCACAATGTATGCGTCACTACCGTGCCCTGGTACATAGTGCCGTGTTACCCATTGTGGCACCCAGGCCTTAGAGCCAGCTGGGAGTATTGACTGCTTTTCTCCCTTAGCAGCCAGCTCCTTCAGATTCTATGAGCGCTAGTCCTCAGGAAAGAGGCTTCCAAGCTCCAGCTCAACTCTTCCAAGTCCCGTGACCACATGTTTAACTGCTTTCTCTTTATCTATTCCTAGACAGACACCTAGGTTATAACTTAGCCACTGTGACTAAAGCAGCAACAAAAACTGCCGTGTGAGTGTGTTTGTGGTGTGTTAACTTGAAGCCCTTGGGGTAAATAACCAGGAGAAATATGACTCTGCCATGTGGTAGATCCGTCTTTAGTTTTTTGAAGATCATCCATACTGCTTTCCATTGCTTAAATTCCCACCAGCAATATTGATTTACATCCTCTTAATGACTGGCATTGTCATAGGGCTGAGATGGAATATCCAGTGTTATTTTAACTTTATTTCAAAGGTCTATTAGTCACTTGCCATTCATCTTTTAAGAACTGTCCATTAGTTTCATTGGCCCATTTATTGATAGATTGGCTTGTTTTATATCTCGTTATTTAGATTTTTTTTTTTAGTTTTTGTATGTTCTAGATACTATTCAATCCCCTGACAAATGTATAATTAACAAAGATTTTTCTCCCATTCTATCGGCTCTCTTTTCACTCTTGTTTCCTCTGCCGAAGCATCTGTGCTTCATGAAGTCATGTTTGTTAGTTGTTGGCATTATTTCCTAAGCAACCAGAGACCCTTTCAAGAACTACTCCTCCATGCCTATATTACAAGGCACTTTTTTTCCTACTTTTTCTTCTAACCACTTCAGAGAGACGATACCACTTTAAAAAGAGGCCAAGAAAGACCTGTCTTCAGAGTTGTAACTTGAAATAAAGAGACTCCATTAACCCAGTATGCTTATTAATTTAACAGTCAACAAATTATTTCAATGATCCACATTTTAAATATTTTACCAACAAAAAACCGTGTTCTCGGTAATTGTCTATTAAAATATGACCCCTGGGCCTAGTAATTTAATGAATCCAATCCAAAGAGAAAATGAGAAGAGAGATGCAGAGGATGACAGTGTCAAGGACAGGAGGCAGCTTTGGGGAGGGATAAGGAAAGATCATCCTAGACAAATGTAGTCACTCTTCTAAATCACCTTACAAGATTGATGGATGAAGGGGCTGCCCTGAAGTTAACATGTGTGGATTTTACTAAAGCGTTTGATACAGCGCAGAGGGAATTTTTACTTGCAAAATTAATTCAAATGGGGTAGACCGTGTGCGGGGTCACAGGGATTGAAAATTGGCTGACAAACTGTAAACGAAGAGCACTGACAAATGTCAGCTCCTCACATTTAGGCCGAGTCTGTGAGGAGTGGGCTACCTCGGCACCCATAACTATGTGGCCGCTAATCTCAGGAAGGAAACTGCAGAATCCACAGATTCTGACACAGGAAATATCAGGTACCAAAGTACCATTAGCCCATATAGAGTTGAAAAGAAGGGCAAAGAGTAAGTTTTACTGTAGGAGATACCTTTTGTAGTAACCAAGAATAGGCAAGAGTGTTGCTAGGGAAGCAGTTATTAATGCTTTTTTATTATAGTTATTAAAACACTTATTTGGAGAAATACAGTTGAAGCCATGATGTTGTTAAATAGGATTGTTCTCTTTTTTTGTTAGAATCTGAAATGCTCTATCCCCTTATGCTTCAGATTTGAATTCATACAAAGAAATTCAATGAAATGCTGAAAAGGCAAAGGGAACTGGTTCATAAACATTGTAATTCTTATTATGTTAGACTATTAGGATATCAGTAATTTCCCCAAATATGTGATGAAGATAGAACAAATAATATTTCTGAGTGACCTTCACTTATAAGAGTCCTTCTAATTAAAAAAAAAAAGTCTCCAAGTCATGTTCCTGTAAGCACCAGGCAATTCTTAATATTGTATCTGATCTTACTGTCTGAATTCTTTAACACCATGAATTCTCATTGTTTAAAAGCATGATGGACTCTTTAAAGGTCAACAGGATAAAGTTTGATTTTTCTTATATTGATAGAATTTTCTTACCATCAAAACCTTTTTATAATCACCATGTCACCCATCCTCTTGGCCCCACAGTTGGGGGTAGGGGGGGATCCTCATCCTGCATTTTCAAATGTGGAAACTGAGGTTCAGAAGGAAGTGGGTGCCTTACACTATGGCATTAGGAAATGACAAGGCCGTTGCCAACAGACTTTATGGATGACTAGTAGTGGGGTCTTTCCACCAAGTAACACGCTTCTTACATCTGTTCTGTTTGAGACGCTTCTGTTTGAGAAGCCTTATTCCTAGGATCTGGTCTTGCTTTCACTTTATTCTCTGATGAATTAAATGACATAACAGAAAGGACCTGATATGGAATCTGAAATACAGAAGGCACCAACATTGTTTAACTCATTTTTTTTTCTCTACTCACTTATACTTCTTTATCCTGTAGTTATCAAGCCCTGCTGGATGCTGGGCCCTGCCTGCTTTGAAGGTCAGACACCCTAGCTCCTCTTTGCAATGTCACATCTTCTGAGTCAGGCTAAAACCCTTGTGTCTCCAGCACCCAGCGTATGTAACAAAAACAACTCTCTGCTCCCTCATCCCTTCCGATTTCTGTTATGCTTTCTCCAGGCTAAAGCCTCATGTGCCTTCATCCCTACACACAACAGCAAGTGAAAATAGCCCATATCCCCATTGCTCCCACTGAGAGTGCAGATGTCCTGGAACACCCTATACAACACAGAAGCTCCAGTGTGTAATACCAGGGCCGCCTTCTTGCTGTAGCCTCTCCTAACATGTCCCTGACTGGTTCTCAATCCCAGGAAACAAAACCGGATATGCATAGCATTCCTAGGGGTCATTTGAGCCACAGATGTCACCACCCCCAACTGCATCAGCCGCAGGGTTTTCAAAACGATGGCTTCTGTCATGCCAACCCTCCTCTTCTGCATTAGACTGCAGCTGGGTGAGTGCACCTGAAGTCTTTGGCCGAGCGTCCGGTGTAATTTAGCACAGCCAGATGAATTACGGGACTGCCCTTTAGGAAAAGGCTGGGAGCCCGGCCCTGCCTGTCAAATAGGTCCCTGCCTCCCAGTGAACTCTGCAGGTGAATGAATCAGTATTTGGCATATCAGCATTTCACAGAGCATCCATGCTAATGTCTTTTTTGAAATGAAACCGAGAAAGCTGTTAACCTCAGTTAGCTAGGTGTCCCCTCTGTGACCGGGATAAATCATCAGTGTAGAGCCCGTGGATTCTGTCTTTACTGCTGTCGGGAGTTGGGGCTGGAGCTATAGGGAAAATCGATAGTAAGGGAGCCTCCAATCCTCAGAATACTAGATACATTATTTCTCTTACAAAAGAGAAATAAGCATCACTTCTCCTTGCCCCAGATTTAGTTGTCCTGTGTAATTTTGTTCAACTAGATAGTATTCTTTTACCTATCCTTTTTTTTTTTTTTTTACAAACCTTTGCTTTCTGTGTCTGTGGTACATATGGGCATTTCCATGATGCATGTGTGTGCATGTTTGCCTTTGTTTCTGTTCCATGGCCATGAGGAGACACCATGGTGAAGGCAACTTTAAAAAAGGTATTTAACTGGGAGCTTGCTTACAGTGTCAGAGGGTTTGTCCATGACCATCCTGGCAGGGAACATGGAGGCTAGCAGGCATGGCGCTGGAGCAATTGCTAAGACCTTACACCCTGACCCACAGGCAGGAAGCAGAGAAAGAGGGAGACCAGGCCTCCCATGGGCTTTTAAAACCTCAAGCCCACCCCTGCCCCACATCTCCTCCAATAAGACCACACTTTTCCTAACCTTCTACCAACCAGGGAAACAGACGTTCAAATAGACGAGCCTATGGGGGACCATCCTCATTCCAATCGCCATAACGTGCACGTGTGGTACATGTGTGTGCATGGACAGAACTCCAAGAACAGCTGACACCTGAAAACTGGACCTTCACCGCAAGGGTAGCCACGGTTAGCCAGCGGGGGATTCTCTACCGTTTCTTGGCTATCTTCCCAATGCCCAGATTCAAATAGCATCTCTGTGAAAGCCTTGTGGGCAGGAGTCACGAGTTCTGGTTCGCTGTTTAAACAGATTCGGAGTTCAGGATGTATAAAGATGCAGGGTAAACCCAGAACTTCCCAGGTTGTCACTGCAGCGCAGCTTCTGTGCAACCCAGGCCTCGCGTGTCAGGGACAGGGAAGGTTTCCTCTACCAAACCAGCACACACAGGGGGCTTGTGACCTTTTTATGTTTCTTTGTGCCCTTAAGGCTCTTGCCTTCCACCTCTAGCAGTCCCGAAGAAAAACTATTTCTTGCTTTGTCTCGCCAGGCCTCGGTATTTATAATAAGGTAGGCAATCACTTTGATTAGCTCCAATGTGTATGTTATTCTCTTTCTTGCCTTTTCTTCTAAGGATTCTGAACTTTAAAAAAAAAAATGGTTGAAATTTTTAAATTAAGGTTCACAACTAAGCGTTCAGGAGAAGCGTGAAGGAAGGTGCTGGAAGAATCCTCAACCAGAAGGAGCACAGAGGACGATCAGGGTGATGCAAAGTCCCCTGAACAATTTTGGATTCGCTCTATCAAACGTTTTACATCTCAGAAAAAAAAAAAATAGAAATGCATAAATTGTGAAAAAGGCAGCGGGAGGCCATACACATCATACTTGAAAGGCACAGGCTCCCTTTGGGGTTTTATTTGTTTGTTTGTTTTGTTCTGCAGTGCTGGAGACAGAGCATAGAGTCTTGCCTCCATCCAGCAAGCGTCCTGCTGCTCAGCTATATCTGCAGCCCGAAAGGATCGTTCCTGATTGTCTGTCTCTTTAGTTGTTCACTTGGTGGAGGGAGAAGCTGGCTTCTATCGACAGAATTTAATCAGCAGGGGGAAATACAAGACACTGCATCCTGCATTGTTTTGCTTGGGTTTTTTTTTTCCTGGCTTTTTTTTTTGGGGGGGGGATTATAATAGAATTTTTATAAAGGTGAAACTGAAGCTCAGAAATGTTAGCGAAATTCCCCAAGACACAAAAGCCTATTCGGTTGAAATATTAGGAGCTCAGTGTAAATCTCATGGGAAGTCTCGGGTTGGTGCCTACCCCAGACTAGTGACTGAACCCGCAGTTCTGTGCTTGAGATGCAAGCGTTCGCAGCTGAGGAAGATGGTCCGCAGGAGTTCCTTTGCTTCTGAAACTAGTGTGAATTCCTCTTACCAAAGGAATGAGACAGTAAGGACCGTTTTGAGAGGGCAGCCTTTATTTTATGGCATTTTATGGCTGACGCTGTTTCCTGTGTTGGATGGGGATGAAGCCGGGGACTTACATGT
Source organism: Psammomys obesus (assembly GCF_907164565.1). NCBI lineage: Eukaryota > Metazoa > Chordata > Mammalia > Rodentia > Muridae > Psammomys > Psammomys obesus. The sequence goes on from NW_026596034.1 coordinate 25,429,151, forward strand.
GGAAACCACAAGCTCAGCCACGGACCTGTATCCCCAGACCACTTTTCAGTTTTGAGTTTGAAATGGGATCCCACCGAGTCGTCCAGGCCAGCCATGAGTTTGCTCTTGAATCTGCAGTCTTCCTGCCTCAGCCAAAAGTTTACCTTTATGTTCGTCCACACTCGGGACCCACCCACCCACCCAGCCTTCTATGGCTCTCCCTGCGCTCTGTAAATTCATCATGGTTCCATGCTACCTACCCATCCTCCGTCGGTGATATGGAACACATCTGAGTGGCGTTTATGCCTCACACTGTAATTTACTTGTTCGTGGATTTTTTTTTTGTTTGCTCTTGTAAGTTGTGAATTCCATGAGACCTATCAGCCTCAGCATTCTCCACATCTACTAACGTAGTTAGAAAAATGAAAAGCACACCTCCCCCCCCCCATAAATTAGTAGAACTGATTCCTTCCTGCTAACCGAGGGGCAACTGTGAATTTCGAAAAAAGATCTGTCGATGATACAGATCGCCTTTACTGGGCTTCTTGTTGAACTTGGGAAGTTCACAATAGCTGCCTCCATCCCCTTGATTTCTCCTTAAGGACTCCTTGAAAGAGAAAAGAGTTTACAAGTTATCTCTATACTTAAGTTAAATAGTATCACAGTGATTTGCGGATCCCCAGAACACTAGCATTGAGATTTTGTGAGAGTGTTACAATTACTGGTTCTGTGGTTGCTTTCTTTGAGATGGCCTCACTGTTGTAGACCAGGCTGACCTCAAACTCACACTCTTCCTCCCTGTGTTAGTCAAGAGTCCCTAGAGCAGCAGTTCTCAACCTGTGGGTCATGACCCTATTGGGGGGGTCGCATATCAGATATCCTGTGTGACAGATATTTACATTATGATTCTTACAGTAGCAACATTACAGTTATGAAGTAGCAACAAAGTAATTTTGTGGTAGGAGTCACAACAATGCATTAAAGGGTCACAGTGTTAGAAAGGGTGAGAACCATTTCTCTAGAGGAACTAAACTTTTAGAATGAGTGTGTGTGTGTGTGTGTGTGTGTGTGTGTGTGTGTGTGTGTGTGTGCAGGGCTTGCAGGCTGTGGTCCAGCTAGTCCAACAATAGCATCTACCAACAGAAAGGCAAGAATCCAGTAGTTGTTCAGTCCATAAGGCTGGATGTCTCAGCTGGTTTTCAGTATGCTCGAGAATCCTGAAGAAGTGGGCTCTAATGCCAATGAAGGAATGGATTTGTCAGCCAAAGCAAGAGCAAGCAGGCGAAGAGAGCAAGCTTCCTTCTTCCATGCCCTTTATCTAGGTTGCCAGCAGAAAAAGGTGGATCTTCCCAACTCAGAAGATCCAGAGTGTAAGTGTTTCTTCACACTTCAAATGATGTAATCAAGAAAAAAAAAATCTCTCACTGATATGCCCAGTCACGTGGGTCTTCATTAAATCCAGATGTAGTCAAGCTGACAGTTGAGAGTAGCCATCACATTTCCTCAGCCTCCGGACTGCTGGGACCACAAGTATACACTGCCAAGCTGGGCTTTTGTTTCCTAGTCTTTAATGGCAATGAAGCAAAGTTTCAGAAACACACACACACAGGCACGCAAGCAATCATTCCCCAAATGACAGAGATGTTGGGAAGTCAAGTTATTTGCTTCCCTCTTAAAAGAGTAACACTGGTTTAGATGGTTTGCTTCCGAAATCATTCAAGAAAAAAATTGTTTTTCCAATCTGAACATCAAAATTAAATTCAGAAGAATTTAATGTGTGTATGCTCGGGTGTTAACTTGGTTTTCAGCACTTAAGTGAGAGGGCAATTCCTCAAATCAGAAATGTGTCTCAATTGAATGAGCCACATTACACTGTGATTTTTTAAGTGAGTTTGTCTTCCGCTTCTGTGCATGACCAAAAGCAAGTCAGACCATAGTTAGTTTACATTTCCACCCCCAGTGGAGAGGTTCTGAAATATCCACACTGAGAGGTAGTGGTATAGCATGATGCACAAAACTTAAATGCACAAACAATTCCCATGTTCAACTTCAGCAAATAATTTTAACTTCCTCTGACTACCCAGTCTCTCTGTCAAAGCTTCCTTACCAAGAGTGTTGCTGCCTTAGATCTCTTTGGTGTTATTTGACTGGGAAAGTCAGGAAGAAAAATCAGAGAAGGCTCACAGCTTGTTCAGAGCCTGAGCAACCAAATTCAATGCCTCTCACAGATCTGCATTGTCACCAGAAAGAGGGGAGGCATTTCCACCCTGTACCTGTGCTCCTACAGAAAGCTGCGGGGAGAGGAGATCTCATCCTGATCTCTCCACTCTTCGTACAGTGAGAGGACTAACATGGCATCTAACGTGGCCTGGCAACTCCCAATTCCTCTGGTCTTTGGGTTTTTAGTGAAGGAGCTAAAAGGATGGGGGACCCTTCCTTAGCTACCCTTGGGAGAAGAGGGCCGGAAGGAAAAGACTGGCAGGCGCTGTTGGACTTAGAGGCAGGCTGGAGCTCTTCAGAATTTCAAGGGGGGAGGGGGATTCGGGGAGGGTAGAAGTGAAACCCAACCACACTCTCTCACTTGTCTCTAGCTGCTTTCACGCTATAATAGCAGGTTGATGGCTGTAGCTGAGGTCATCTGGCCTGCTAAATCTGAAACGTTGACTTCCTGACCTTTGACAAAAGTGCTGACCTCTGCTAAGGTCATCAACCCTGAGCAAAGAAAAGGGACGAGAGATCTAAATAAAAGCATAGAGCTCAATAATGATTTTATTATAAATTGCATTTAGAGCCAGCAATTAGAGTAGAACAGAGTGCATATGTAATGAATAGGAAATATCTTTCAGTCTTTGGGGGCCATGCTCAGCTACTACTACTTCCGGTACCAGTAATACTGGTACCAGTAATACTGGTACCAGTACTAGTAGTAATAATAATAATAATTCATGACCTAAAGAAATAGGCTTCATTTCCCTCACATGAGAAGTCTGAATGGTGATAATTCAGCATCTCAACGTGTCATCAAAGAACTGAACTTTTTCTTTCTATGCTCCCGGAGCTACGGATAGTGAGAGCATTGACATTGCCTTCCTATTGGTTACAAGTCAAATGCTATGGCATCACCATCATGTCCCAGCTCAAGGAAAGAAGAAAGGGAGAAGAATGAAGAAGGATTATGGCCTCAGAGGGCCCCTCGGGCCACCCCCAGAAGACATCTCAAAGGCACCCCTCACTGGCCATGGGACAAAACCACAAGAACTTAACAGAGAACACAGGGAAGCACAGCATAATCTGGACAGGAGGCTCAGGCCAAGAGTTTGAGCATGAGGAGACATCACGGCATGGTGGCTGAGAGTAAAATATAGAAGCAAAATTGCCTGGGTTCAGAGCTCAGTTCCAGCACTTACCTTATCCTTCTCTGAAGGACAAAGATGATAATACCACACACGCACGCGCACACACACACACACTCTGCGCACACACTCCTTATAGGGTTCCAAGTATCAATTTTGTGGCTGACACATGATAAATGTTGGCTATTATTGAAATCATATTAGAGGATGAGCTTACCAAGGAAGGAATGGAGAAACAGTAAGATGCCCTTAGGCATCTCAGATGTGCGTTTGGAAGTGTTGGCAATCTAAATTGCAGCAGAAATCACTATGAATGCATAAACTCACCTCGAGATTGAGTTCAGAGGGAACAAAAACAGAGGGCCACGGACAGAGCCAGAAGTCTGGCTGGGAAAGCAGAGAAATAATAAGAGAATTCTCATGGCCAGCATATTAAAAACTCAGAGGCTAATAAAGCCCCGCACAGCAGTGGTTACATGGCAGGATACTGAGACCCTGGGTGGATGTTTCTGTCTGGTTCCCTGAGCTGGTCCTCAGTTTGCTCTGACCTAGGCATTGTCATCATTTCTGTTCATGATGGCATCTTAAGTAGTACTGCTGGATGGATAGGCAAATCTCAGTGTTGTGCAAATGCTTGCCATCAGCGAACACTAGAGAAATAAGAGACACGGTGAGCAGCAGATCCACAGGGGGTTGGAGAATGCATCTCTAAATCATCCATGGGGGCTAATTTGACAAAGACATGAGGACAACATTTTTCATAGGGTACCAGGCCCACCCTGCTGGTACCAATTTCCTGTCTTCCCACTAGAGGTTGAAGACAGTAAGAAGAATAGGGATATTAGCAATAGCCACCAAAAAAAAAAAAAAAAAAAGCCAAAATTGATGCGAATGGGTTTTGGTGTCAGCCCGGTACATGTGTTGAACTCCATTCGGTAGCCTCTTAGAGAATTGCCTTTCCACGTGTCTCCTTTCACTGAAGCTGGTGAGGTTAGCACGCTTACAGAGACCACCAGGGATGGGGAAGGCTCTGGGATCTAACCAAGGGGATCTAAGAAGCCTTGAGTCCTAGAGGGTCCTGAGGCTGTGGGTCCTAGAAAAGGGGAGCCATTTCATCTGCTTTCCTTAAAACGTCTCTGTTCATCACATAAGACAAGGATGAAGGGCTTGAAAAGGGAAACTCTGTCTCACAATTTATCCTCCAAACTTTTACTGGAGGAGGGGAGCAGTGCAAAGAATGAATTCACTGGGACAATGTGCATAAACGAGGACTGTCCCGGAGTGATTAGAATTTGTCATCAGCATTGCAAGCCCCTTGGCTCATAGAGCATGGGGTTGAGAACTCTGGGGTCAGCCTCTTAACCAGACTTGCTAAATCCCAGCTCTGATGGAAAATACTTCTATGGCTTGGCTTGTTGCTTAACTTCTCTGTGATTTAAAACACTCTTTGGTGAAATAGGTAAGAGTGAGTTGTGGACGGTCTTAGAGCAGTTCTGCTAGAGAGGGACTGCAGGGTATTTGCTGCTAGTATTTCATACTCAAGGGCAGAGGCCTTCCAGCCAGCATCTTTGTTGTATGCCTCAGAATGGAATGAGATGTTTGTGGAACGGATAAACAGGGAGAGAGAAGAAATGTGTAAGTGAGGGGGGGGGATGATATATCCTTCCCAAATCCAACTCTATGTCCTATCCCAACCCATCCTTCTTCTTCCCGTAAGTCCGCCCCATCACTCATCCTGAACACTGACTCCTTCACTTTTGCATGCTAGTGTGTTCATGTCTTTTTCTTACTTTAAAACATCAAGGAAAAAACAGGTCCTCTCATCCTTCTCCTTCTGCTTACATTTGAGACCATCAAAAGAATAACCCACACGTGTTATCCTCTCTTGCCCACAGTTATTCCTCAGCCCTTTTAAAGTGTCCCAGATTGAAACTGTCCTCTCACAGATGATTGCTGACATTCTAATTCCCATATGTGATGATTCCTTCTGAGTCTCTCCTGCCAATCTCTTAGTAAAATGTCATCATTCATAGCCCTCTCCGCACAAAACAGGGCCCTTGCCTTCCTTGGCTTCAGATGATCTAGACCACTTTTGTCACTCCAAAATGCCTTTGCTCTTCCATCTGTGACTCTAAATAGAAACACCCTAAGCTCCTCCAGACACAGAACATTTTTATCATTTGTCTACGTATGCCCCTAAATAGCTAGCATGGTGCTTTTTACCCGTGAATACCCTTCGGGTATGAAGCTCTGACCATTGCTGTTCCTAAAACTTATTCTTCACTTTATTTACTAAAGCTATATGTTGACCAGACCCCAAGAGTTTTAATCTAGACTTTCTTTCCAGTGAGATGAAAACTCTGTCTCTCTCCCTTCTCTCACTGTTTTGTTTCTCTTTTGAACTCCATGAATTGGTTTCTATAGGTCATTTTTCTATGCATTGATTTCTTCCGTGGGTGATTTTGAAGTTAATATTGCAGGTGCCCTGCTTTCTCCTGGAATCTAATCATCTGCCATTGAGAAGCTTTTTATCAGGGAGTGGTCCAGGAGCTTGAACCAAACTACTCCATCAAACATATCTTCCTTTAGGATCTAACCCTTTGTTTTAAACATGTAAATAACTCTATACCCTAGGGTTTTCAGAGCTAATGAAATATTCTCAATCCCATATTAATTATTTTTTCATTTGGAACACAAAGATTAGAAAGCTTATTCACCCTCTTGTATCTTAATTAGAACAGTCAGCCATGCTACCTTTGCCTCTGGAGTTTTTACATACATGTACATATGTTGTGTGTGTGTGTGTGTGTGTGTTCATAAAATAACTAGAATCCGATTATTCCCCTAAATAGATTGAACATACACACACAGCAAGAGCCTTCAGATGACAGGCTTTTGGTCAAGGACACAGCTCCCTTTTTAGTGCATATTTGAGACCGACAGACAGAATTACTAAGGCTCTGAAGTCATGGGGAGAAGAGAAAAAACAAGGGGAATGGTGGGTTGAAATGGTGTTTAAGGGCGGTGTCTCTGCGTGTGTTCACCGCACAGAAAGGGTCCTAGGGGCGGTGGGAAATAGCGGCCTCCAGGCAGAGAGCTAATGTGACGCTGCTGCTGTTTGCATAGCTGCACAGCCCGAGGAGGGACCCGGGAAAGCTAGCTTGAATTCCAATGAATATTTACAATTACACTGCTCCAGAGCAGAATGCAATCACGGCGCTCCAGTCCACAGGTTTTATGCATCAAAAGAAAACGAGAGGAGAGCAGCAGAAACGGAGTTGCCTTTGGAAAGACTTATAAACACAGATCTCAGCGTTCGCGGGCAGAACTAAAATGCTTTTTTTCTGATAGGAGCAATTTATTCTTCGGGCACCTTCCTTGATAGTGGAAGGCACCCGGCTGGGTTTTGAAGTGAGAGAGTCTTTGGTAGATGGTTTTTAATTTGGAGCAAGAGAAAGCCACAGAGGGAATTATGTTGCATAATTTTGATTTATTTTTTAACAAAAGACCCTAGAGAAGAGCGGGGAGACATCCCTAAGCGGGCTCGTACACTCCCTCTTCTTGTAGCTTGTGTTTTCACCGTGTTCTTGCACGTTGCCACTTCTTCACAGGGCAGCTCTGGGGAAAGCTGCTGCCATTTTGTGTCTCCGGTTTAAAGCCTCCGGGTAACTGGATGTCAGTCATGCATGCAATCTCCTTGCTCGCTTTCTCTCCTGAGCTGTTGCCCCACGTGAGAGAACTGCAGACAACCGGGTGGGCGACACTAGTCAGAGCCCCTTGGACCCAGGGAGGCAGTTTTTAGTTCTCCAAGGCGCTGGGACAGATGCAATCGGGTGTTTAAAAGGACTGCCATTTCATGCTTTAGCTGACTAATCTCTTGGATTGCTGAGCTTTATGTGGGGTTACCATTTACCAGCAACCTAGACAGAAGCCTCTTGGATCCCCACCTGGGTTTTTACCCACTGATCGCCCCCGTTTCCTCCTACCAACATGCTGCTGTCTCCCATGTGCCTGGCTGCTTGCTGACTAACCCACCCGGCTTTTCATATCACCTTGTTTGTGTGTATCCACAGTCCTATCCGGGAAAACAGGAGTCACCTGGCTGTGTGTACGTGAGCGGCGGCAATGGTTAAATTCATTGTAATTTGATGACTTTTAGCATCACCATGGAAACCCAGCCACTGGGTGTTCTATGAGGTCATCTCCAGAAATGTTTAACCGAGCAAGGAAGATTCACCTTGAATGGCGGCGGCACCGTGCAATAATAGTCTGGCACCCTCGACTAAATGAGGTTTAAGACAAGCTGGGCATCACTGCTCATCTCTGTCTCCTTCCTGATGTGTATGCAATAGGAGCGGCTGTTTAACACATCTCTAACCATGACTCCCTAAGCGTGATGAATGTAGCCCCTCAAACTGGGAGCCAAGTCATCCCTTACTCCCTTAAACTGCTTCCTGCCAGGTGTTTGACCACAGTAAGAACAGTGGCTGATACACAGGCCATCCGAAGATCTAAGAATCTTTCTCACATTGTACACTTTCAGATTTCCACTTGGTTACAAACACCAATGCAAGAGTGTCAACCCAGGAGTTAGGAAAAGTGTCCCCCCAGGAGTTAGGAAAAGGGGAAGGTTTGGGTTTCCATGATCTCCACAGCATGTTCCCAGTCTTTGTCAGACATCGATCTTGTTTTCTTAGTCAGACATAAGCTTTGTGCACACAGCTTCATGGTACTCTTCCAACTAGATCCCTACTTGTGAGTCCCTCCTTTAAGGAGATTCTATAGGTATTGGAGTTATTTAGTAAGTTCCTGTTCTTTAAAAAAAAAAAAAAATGTACACAATGGAATACTATTCAGCAGTTAAAAACAAGGAAATCATGAAATTTGCAGGCAAATGGTGGGAACTAGATAAGATCATCGTGAGTGAGGTAACCAGAAACAGAAAGATACATATGATATATACTCACTTATAAATGGATATTAGCCATATAATATAGGATAAACATACTAAAACCTATAGTCCTAAAGAAGCTAAACAACAAAGAGGACCATAGGGAAGAGGCTGAAACCTCACTCAGAAGGTCAAACAGGATAACTTTGGAAGTAGGAGAAGACAAAGAACAGGACAGCTGCCTTCCACAGGGGGCCTCTAAAAGACTCTACCCATCAGGGTATGGAAGGAGATACTGAGACTCACAGCCAAACTTTGGGCAGAGTGCAGGGAATCTTATGGAAGAAAGGGGAGATAGAAAGACCTGGAGGGGACAGGAACTGCACAAGGAAACCAACAGAGGCAAAAAAACTGGGCCGGGCAGGGAGGCTGCAGAGACCGATACTCCAACCAAGGACCATGCATGGAGAAGACCCCCTGCTCCGTTTCCAAGAGGATTCCCTAGCAAGGGGGAAGGCAGGGGCTGTCTCTGACATGAACCCAGTGGCTGGCTCTTTGATCACCTCCACATGGAGGGGTGCAGTCTTGCCAGGCCACAGAGGAAGACAATGCAAACAGTCCTGATGAGACTCGATAGGCTAGGGTCAGATAGAAGGGGAGGAGGTCCTCCCCTATCAGCAGACTAGGGAAGGGGCATAGGGGGAGAAGGGAGAGGGAGGGTGGGATTGAGAGGAGGCGAGGGAAGGTGAGTGGGACTGGGAGGAGATGGAGGGGGCTACAGCCAGGATACAAAGGGAATATATTGAGATAGATAGATAGATAGATAGATAGATAGATAGATAGATAGATAGATAGATAGA
>NW_026596034.1:25438243-25462017 GCF_907164565.1 Psammomys obesus
AGATAGATAGATAGATAGATAGATAGATAGATAGATAGATAGATAGACAAATAATAAACTATTTTAATATGTAAATGACCTATGAACATGCACTACCACGTGTAATGGGGTCACTTGACTGTCTATTCAGCTGCCCAATAAAACATTGTACTTTGGCTTCATGATAAGAGGAAGCCATGTGCTTATTTCAATAGAGCTTCTATGCTAAAAAGTTTTTCTTAGTTAAAAAAAAAGTGTCTCCTCTTTTGGAAGGGCCTAGTTTTAAGAAAAAAAACTGAAAGGAGAGTCAAAGAACTTAGACTTTCCTTCAAGAAGCTCTGCAAATGGCAAAAGAACACATGAAACATATTTAATATCTTAGTCATTAAGGAAATGCAAATCAAACTGTCAAATATCGCTTCACACCCATTAAAACGGCTATTTGACTTTCGAGAAAAATAGTTTTATGAATATTTGAAGAAATTAAAACCCTCATTCACTGCCAGTAAACGTAAAATGGTGTCAATAGTGTGGAAAATTTTGGTGGTTCCTCTAAAAGTGAAACAGGATAATCATATCCTTCACAATCCCACTCCTAGGCTAGGTACGTGTATTAACTAATTAAAAACAGGTGTTTCAATGAAGCCTATACTTGACTGTTTTATATGAACACTGTTTACAGTAGCTGAAAGGTTGAAACAGCCCAGAAGTCCATCAACAGATGTGCAGATAAGCAGTGCACATATCCGTGCACGAATTATCAACAAAAATGCATCAATGCTGCTAAGGGCGCAACAGTGGCAGGCATACCTTGGCTGTAACCAACAGCTCTCTCTTGGACTTAAGACCCACTCAACAAGAGGGAATGTCTGATGCCAGAATCCTAGCCAACTACCCAGGGCTAGTCAATGAATCATGAATCTTGTAGAATCTACAACTACCATTTTACCAACCCAGAAAAATGCCTGCCTACACTCTAATTATCCATCTTTATACCAACAGATAAGTGTAGCCCTTACCACTGATCGAGAAAACTTATTTTTGCAACAGACAGAGACCATTACAGAAAACCACAACCAATTAAATGCAGAATTGTAGATCCAAGCCCTAGGGGACACATATACAATACAACTCCCTCATGTAAGACTCCAGGACCATTGCAGAAGGGGGGGGGGCATGAAGATTGCACACGCCAGAGCAAGAGGCGGTTTGCTGTGAAATTGTGTCTCCTAGGACTGCCCAAAGCTGCACCCGTAAAGTCTCATCAACATGGCTGCTTAAACATGAGACAAACAAGGACAACAACAATAGAAATGCTAAAGTAAATACGGACAGCTAGGAAGGTCTCAACCCTACATAAAGTCTACAGGAAACTAAGGAATAGTCTTCCCCAGGGAAGAGCACGCCAATTGGTTATCCAATACCAAATGGTCAGCTTTGAAAAAATACGGACAACCAAGGTTATATAGACTGAAAGGTTACGCTTATATATTCAGGACAAAAGTTAGTAATAAAAAAGGTTATCAATTTGGAAAAGGGCAAGGAAGGCTATACAGGGTTTGGAGGGAGGAAATGGAAGGGGAAATTATGTATTTGTATTATGACCTCAAAACAATAGAAGAAATTTTAAAAAAAATATCAGGGCTAGAGAGCTGGCTCAGTGGTTAAGAGCACTTGCTGTTCTCTCAGAAGACCCGAGACCAGTTCCAAGCACCCACATCAGAAGCCTCACACCATTTGTAACTCAAGCTCCAGGGAACCTGTCTCCCTCCCTGGCCTCTGAAGGCATCTGCACAGATATGTCATGCATACATACACAGACACACACAGACACACACAGAGGGGGAGATTTAAAAGAAGTCATGCATGTTTCGAAATTAGTGTACCAAGAAAAGTCACAAAAGCCCACACGGTATACACCGTTTATAGGAAATATCTAAAATAGGGATATCAACAGAGACACAATGCTAATTATGGCTCCTCAGAACTGAGGGAAAGGTTGCGCCACGAGAAGTAGAAAGATATGAAAGGGTATAGTGTTTCTCATTGTGAAGATGGAAATCTTTTAGTCTCCTTCTGAAAGTTATTTCCCATTTCTGCTTACGCCCTTTAAGTGGGTAAACCATATGACGTGTTGTTTAGATCTCAGTAAAACTCCTATTTTTAAAAGCAATGTATAAGCCATACTGAAAATAGCAACTCATTACTTTATGACTCTACGTATATTTTTAGGTAAAGAACAGTACTGTTCCACTTTTTGTCCCATTTATTTCAGTTGTTCAGTTCCAAATGATAGCTAGCTATTTTTAGAAACCTAATCTACTCTAAAGTGGTAAATATTTATCGCTGCTAATAATATCCAAAAAGGCCAATGATGACATGAAATCTTCCCAGAGATGTTTCTGAGAATTTTACTATCATGTGTGAGATAAGTGGCTCATCGCTTTTCTTTAAATTACAAAGGGCAGCTCTCTATGCCTGCTGACACACACATGGGCGTTCATACATACATATAACTTCGATATACATACACATTGCATACATAATGTACATGTGATTTGATAGGTAGGTGATATATATTCTGTCTACCATGCAATATATAAAGTATGTGTTCAATTTTTTGTTTATAACACACAGGTAAAAGGAAACTGAAAGGAGGTGTTTGTTGGTTTTTTGTTTTGTTTTGTTTTGTTTTTCATTCATTTGTCCAAATACGTGTTGGGCATGTGTATGGGACACACTTAAACATGTACGGCCCTTTAGGCCAGTGAGATGGTTCATCCGGTGAAGGCGCTGAATGATACGTTAGTGCTTAAAAGCAGAGAAGACTCTGAGGACAGTCCACAAAGCATCTCTGTGGAGAAATTCTTCAGCGAGTACTTTTTTAAACCTTCTAAACGGGCCTGAGCTAGCTAGCAGAACATCCAAAGAAGGTACAAGGAACAGTCTTTGCAAGAACTTAGATCCAGTCCCTGTCGCTTACAGAGAGAAGTCTTCCTTCACTTCTTCCCATAGTCTCGGCCCTCCAACAGTTAAGTACCCTATAATTTTTATTAAAATGCTTCCTGAAGGCCCTTTCAACTAAGGACAACTTCGTAATAATGCAACAGGAGAACGTACCGTAGATGACAGTGCCTTTGAAATCCCCTCCACAGTGCTAATGGTCTGCGGTTAAAAGGAGCTGCTTGTATATTTCTATAGAATTATTTTAGGTTTTTGACATTTTTTTTTCCATTTGCTAAAAAAAAAAAGTACTAAGTAAGTAAAGTCATACTAACTAGCTAACTAATTGCCTCCCCTACCGATACTCTATTCCACAGCGACTGGGTTCAAGTAGGAACGGAGATAGGAAATGATTTTTGTGAACTCAAGCGAAGCGTTAATGATTCCACCACATAAGAGAAAAGCCGTTACCCCTCTGTAGAAAGTTAACAGAGCAGATTCTCCCCTAACAGCAGCGCTTTCAAGCCCGCGGGGAGCGGTGTTTTCAAAAGTTTGCAAGCTGATCATTTCATCCGGTATTGTCTGACTGTTCCGATGTCCCCCGGAAGGACAGGTAGCATTCCTCTGTAACCTTGAACCTGCACGCTTCATGGAAATGGGAAAATAATGAGATTTTTGCTGTGCATATGTCTAATACACTCGTCCTCACTAATGGCTCGCACAGCCAAGTCGTTGGCCGGAGTCTACAGTCTGCTTGCCAGGATCCTGCGTTTGTCTCTTCGCGTTCGGGGGATTTGCTCTTTGACAACGAGGTTAAGGTGCCCGCTCCTCTGTACCTGTTGATCCTCCCTCCCTTATGTGCTTGTGTGTAGGTTTACAAATAGCACACACGATTCACAAAGCTGTGCTGGAGGAACAAGAGACCGATGTCTGTTACAAACACCGCCTGCCAGACACGGAGCTGAGTATTTTACAGGCATGATCTCAGGTTTCAGTCTTACAAAGAAGGCCCGCAGCTCAGGGCACACGCAGCTCTTCCAGAGGACCCGGGTTCAGCTCCCAGCACCCGCCTTGAGCATCTCACAGCCACCTGTAACTCCAGCTCCAGAGGAAATGGGGGTTCCGAGAGACACTCAACATGCCCCCTTTGAGAAATGAGCCCACGGGGATCCGGTCCCAAGTGGAGAGCCACCGTCCTCATAATGGCCGGGGTCCTTTCCACCACCACCCCCCACCCCCGTGACAAGGAGCTCATTTCCTCTCATCTCCTGTCCCTACTCTCCTCCAACCATGAAGACCTCTGCCCTGCAGCTGGAAGCCTCTTCTCCCACAGCTCCTTCTCTCTCCTCCTCGTGTCTTGATTCCGAGGCACCTCCTAACACGCTGTCACCAGGCCGTCCTACTCAAAATTGCATCTGAAACCTGCTTCCTGGGTCTTCTTCACCAACTTTGTTCCCCCTTCTCCCCAGCATTCACTTTCCTCTAATGCTATCTTTGTTCTCTTCTTATCACAAGTATGTGTCTTCCCCTAATAGAGTCTATCTCTTTTGTTCTGTGATGCTTTTTAGCATTATTTGTTGAGTGAATAAGGGAAAGACTCAAAAGACCCTAGAACTTAGGCTCTTTCATAAACAGCCCTCATAATGAGTTTCTAGAGATGTATTTTCTTTTTCCCTTTCTTTCTTTCTTTCTTTTTTTTTTTATTTTTTTTTGACAGGGTCACAAGCTGGTCTTGAACCCTTGATCCTCCTGCCTCAGCCTCCCATGTACTATCATTATAGGAATGTACCACCATGCCTAGGTTGAACCTCTCCTTCTGCACACTGACTTTCCATTCTACCTGAGTAAGGAGCAAATCTTATTGTCAACTTCTTGGCTGTGTGACTTTGGGTTAAAAAAAAAAAAAGTCGGGCCTTATTTACTCCATACCCCTGGGCATTTTTGTTGTGGTCAGGTGGACTATGAGAAAATGGCCTGGGAGGCTGCGTGTGCACAAGAGAATGCACCATCCTTCTAGGCTCTGAGAAGGGGGGGGGTGACAAGACTGTGTTCGTCATTACACAGCTCAGTAAGTGAGCGTGGTGTGTGGCAAGCCAGAGATTGAAGCCCCAGACAAGGCAAGGAGGTCTGTCCTGCTCTGCCTTCAAGAGCCTCCTCCCTCCAGGCCCATGTTCTACTTGTATTCATGGTCTGTTTTTTTAATTTTTTTTATTATGCATGTGGGTATACGCATGTGAGTGCAGGTACCGGTCAGATCCCCTGGGGCTAGAGTTACTTGAGGGCAGTTTTGAAGTTTTGAGGCCCCTGATGCGGGTGCTGGAAACCGAATTCAGAACCTTTTTTGTTCGTCTGTTTGTTTGTTTGTTTGTTTGTTTGTTTGTTTTTGTTTGTTGTGTAGCTCTGGCTGCTCTGTAGACCAGGCTGGCCTCAGACGCAGAGATCTGCCTGCCTCTGCCTCCCAAGCACAAGGACTAAAGGCAGGCTACGCCACCGTCTGGCAGTATGTCCTCCTAACCATTCAGCTATCTCCTCAGTCGTAGCATTTGCAATCTTGAAGGAGTCAGAGAACTCCAACCCTGAACTGCATTTCTACCTGATTAAAATTCAGAATTTCACAATGAACAGTCATGGGGCTTAGGGGATTGTGTGGTTGGCTCTCACCACTGAGGAGCTGTTGAAATTTAAGGTGAAGCAAATTCGTCGTTGAAAGTCATCTTAGGTTTTCAAATTGTGCATAAGCTTGTTGGGAGAAAAAAACAAAAAACAAAAAACAAGGTCTTATTTTATTGATAGAATTTTCGATAGGTCTGACTGCCTTGCTACAGGAACAGCAAGCAGCTGGGTGTTAAACCCTTTAGACATTACACACACACACACACACACACACACACAGACACACAAACAGACACACACAGACACACACACACACACGCACGCACACACGCACGCACGCACGCACGGGCATTTGGCTCCTTCTAGGCTGTATTACTTCCTTTTCTGTTGCTATGATAAAAGAGTATGACCAAGAACAACGTAAGGGGGAGAGGGGGCTTTTTCAGTTTACAGTTCCAAAGGGTTAGGGTCCATAATGGCATGAACAGCGTGACAGCAGACAGGCGTGGTGGCAAGAGCAGGAAGCTCTTCGCCCCAAAAACTGGAGGAAGTACTCTAGTGACGTAGGAAGTACACTAGTGAGGCACTAGTGATGGGCTAGACATGCAAGGTTGCACATCTTAGAGGTTCCATAACCTCCCCCAAACAGCGCCACCAGCTGGAGGCCCAGTGTTCTATGCACGAGCCTGTGAGGACAGCCCTCACCCAAATGCCATGAGGCCTTCCTCGGGGCACATCTGCGCGCATCGCATCGCTGCTGGAGCAAGCGTATCGCTTATTTCTGAACTGCAGGACTCAGGGTGATTTTTATTCCCCTTATATATACAATCTGCATATTTTCCCAAATGTCTCCAGTAAATTAGTGTTACTGTCTAGCCATGAAAGCAATTGACTGTATCAGTAAATCTTTAAAAATTTTTTGTTCATTTTCCTTGAAAAGCCGTAGGTTTTTCCCTATATTCATTATGTTGCTTTGAGTCCATTTGATATTTTTTGTAACTCTTATGTATCAAAAGATTTCCTTTTTGATCTGTTCCAAAGCGTCGGAAGATGAACCGTGCAAGCTCCCGCCACCCACTTTCCAGTACAATTTTTTTGAGGATTTTTTTAATGGGACATTATCAAGAGGGTCAGTCCTTCTGGTGGGTCTAGGTAGGACAGAGTCAGCTCTTCAGGCCCTGGTGGCTGCTTGACCAAAGCTGGCCTTGTAGGGTCAGCATGCGGAGTCTAAAGAACTGGTTTCCCTTCCTGGGAGCAAATTCACGTTCTCTTCAGTAAAAATGTCCACATTTATATACAATGGCCTCCATTTATGATGCTCCCGGCATCTTAAACTCAGATTGAAGGCAGCCCCCTCTTTTATGAGTCCACTTGATTTGTCATAAGCCCCGCCATGAAATGAAGAGTAAAAAAGTATTTCATTGAGACGTCCTGGTTTTGTTTTGTTTTGTTTTTGTTTCAATTAATTATACTTTTCAATTTTCTACACTGAGTGTGTATTATCTACAAACCATGAACCGTTTTTTTCCTTGACATGTCAAGGAAGGCCAGTGACCTCATTTGTAACAAGATAGGCCATATTTACACACCAATAATTTACATACCAAATCATTTTCTGCAGTTATTTCCTGCCTTCATGCCATTCCTCGCTCTTCCCCGTGATTTCACCTGGCATCGTATGATGCAGTACTCCCTAGCTGTCAGAGGCAAGGAAGGAGCTTAACACATGTGAAATGACATGAAGAGATGCTCCTGAAATACCTGTGAGTAGATCAGATGGTTACAGATCTCAAAACGATGTCTGCTCAGCCATCAGGAAGGATTATTTAAGTATATGTTTATGCGATGGGGGGAACTCCAGAAGGGTTTGTAGCAAGTTCCTTGTCCTGATTATTGCTCTGGAATGCAATTGACAAGGAGGTTTTTCTTTCCGCACTTTCTGAAACATTGGAACATTAGATTGGTTGGTCTGCTTGCGGAGACGGTGTCTCATGTGGCCCAGGCTGGCTTCCGTGGAAACTCACTCAGGACGATCTTGACCTCCTTACCCTCTCCTCACCTCTCAACTGCTAGGATTAGAGGCATGCTCTCCTGTGCCCAACTACCAAATGATAAAAAAAAATAACTAAAATCACATTTATGTCTTACCTATGTCCATCTGCTCCACAGTTGTGTGCACGCTCCCTAAGTTCCAAGAACTGTTGATACATAATTTCTCTCCCTGAAGTCCGATGTCAGATTAAAATCCTGGAGTACTATCTGGTTATTTAAAGGCATGAAACTCTGTCAGATTTCATACTATATGTATATATATATAACTTTATGTGTATATATATGCTTGCTTTATAATGACTGTTATCAGTTATCAGCCACTTGTGTCCCGTGATAAATAATTGGGTTAAAAAGATTTAAGGAATATAGAACGTGAAAAATGTTTCAGATTTCTTCCCCTTGCTATGCTATTATTACACCAAGACTTCAAAAGTTCAGATTTTAACATTAATCGGTGGGGTTCTGTTAAGGTGTTAATCTAACTCTGATAAAGCTGTTTTAATATGACCATGGCCCCAGGCTTGAGACTATAAGTTTCTCGGTTCTTTTCTATGTATAGACTTAAAAGTGCTTCTCATTATGCTAAACACATAAAGTAATATGCATATCAAAGATAAATATATAAATATCTATATTTATATGTATTTTTATCTATATTTATCAGATATACTAAAGTGGCATCCAAACCACTTGTCTCTTCAATTTATAGGTAAGAACAAAGACTCAGCTGGAAGAAACTGAATTGGAGACACCAACTTTTCAAGCCCAGACTCTGAGAGAGGTAAATTGCATAGCTAATCCTTCTTAATAGATTCCAGAAAGAACATGGATGAAACTTCTCTTGATCTTTTTCTTTCCTTACACAAACTGAACACTTTGATCACTGGCAACCAAAAGGTGGTATTTAAAGAAATAGCACAGGTCGCTTTTATTATATACAGGTCCGTGAGCAACATACTACCTTGAGTAGCTGTTAAAAGGGCTCACACTTCAAAAGGTAATTGACCTAAATTCTCCTTCCTGCCCCGCACTCTGGTAAGGCTCCTCCACATGCAGGCCCTCCGGTGGATCTCACACATGGAAGAGATACAAGAGGGTCCTCGGGAGCATGGGAATCTAGGCCACTGTAATTCGCATTAATTCAAAAATTATTTTAATGTCTGTGTGGAGATTGCTTAAAAATTCTCAACTTCAGTGAGTGCCTGAGAGCTGCCCGCTCTGCTCTGGGATGGATCCGAGGTTAATTTACCGAGAGGGACACTTTGAAATGATTGCACCTGCTCTGCTTCCATCTGGTTGTGAATGTGATGGGGTGGGATTCTATGTTTCTGCCTTCAAAGGCTTTGTTTTGTTCTAGTGTGTGAGCAAAGTAACGGAAGTCACTGTTCTCCAGCGGCTGTCCCCGTCACCCTCAAGCTCCCTCACTTCCAAATCCATTAGAGTACCTTGGCTTTGCTTTCATCTTTTCGCATCTTCACTTGTTCCGTCAGGGTTCATATTCTTCACCCACGTCACTATTATGGTTCCTGGAACTATTTTAACCTAAATTTAAATGATATCTGCTAGTAATATCCTGGGGGTAACTGTGAAGTTGATTAAGGTTCTCCAGAACTTACAGGAACACAGAGTTAAGGTTTGAATTATCTAATCGAGTCCCCGGTTGTAGAAATTCTGTCAGCATTGACTGATCATCATTCCAAGCACCCTTGGAACAAACTGGAATAAACAAGCATCTTTGGTGCATGATCTTCCTGGAGTGTTTTGGGTCTGTGTGTGTATGTAGCTTTCTCCCATTTTGGAAAATAATATCATTTTAGAACACGTCCAGAAGCAGACTTGACCTTGATGCTCTGACTCATTTCTAAAGCCGTATGCTACAATTTGCAGCTTTCTGTTCGGTACACGGTGAACCAAGGCTGATGTATGGTTGGATGACTGTTGTGTTACCTGAGGTCAGGTGCTAGCAGAGAAAGGCAGGGGACCAAATTTATAATTACTATTCATACTTCCGATGCATGCTGCTATATGAACAATTGATCATTTTGTGATCAGCAAACAAAGCTAGAGCCATTGTTCTTGTTCTTTCAGTGGTTTTATACATACACACACACACACACATATATATATATATATATATATATATATATATATGTATGTATATATTCTTTATCTATCCTTTGATACAAGGAGAAAGAAATGTCTGAGGAAAAGGAATAAAACCAAGCTCCTTCAACCCTGAGACGATATGAATGTGGGCAAAACCCCATCCAAAGTCAGTTAATAATGAGGTCAAGAATGCTGAATAATTTAGCATACTTGGATCTTGATTTGTGATTGCCCAAAACTAATATTTCACAAGCCACATTGCACCTTGTCACCAAGTCCTATTTCTCCCTCAAGATAATGTCCAAGTATTAATGGACCCAATTTGGTGGAAATTACCTAATTGGCTACAGTCGCTTCAAGTTGAATGTGACATTTTGGGCTGCTCAGTGGTCACGGGGATGAGTTGGAGGCTCCGGCAGCCGTCTCGCTCTTTGTGGTAATTGTGGCTGAAGCTTGTGTTTCCACCCAAGCTTATTATTTTGCAAATTGTACACTCAGCTTTTTCTAGAAACTGTACCATCAGGAAAAATCCCTGAAGAGGCTCTTTTTTTTTCTCCTCCAGTGTCTGTGAGGCCCTCAGATGGGGATGACCGAACAAAATGCTGCGTGGCTGCGTTGTGGCTCATTTAACCACTGCCACCTGATAAAATAAATACCTTAGTGCCAGGATTGAAACAGAGCACCTCACGCCTCATCGTCCTGTGCGGTTTGCGATTATTGAGCTAACCAAACTACTGCTGGTGAAGGGCTTTGGTGGAGGGCACCATCTCTCACGGGGCGATTTTGTGGGACAGGTAGGCGGGAAATGAGAGTCTGCCTTCTTGCTAGAATTGTCCTCGCTTCTGTTTGTGCCTGAGCTTTGGGTCTGTGAAAACAGCTCATTCCCAAGGACTGCAAAGGCATCAGACAATGGGCCTCCATCCCCAGTTAGTATGTACTTCTAATGCGCCACAGTTTCAAAGGCTGTGCCTGTCCTCCCTTTCCTGCTTCCATTGATATTTATGGAGTGAATAAGATGACCCAGGTTCTGTGCTAGACACTGAGGATGGAGAGGCGACAGAGTAGCTCCCTGGATAAGGAAAGAATAGGAAAAGAGGCCTCCCATCCATGCTTATCACCCCACAATGGCAAGGGACCTCACAGGCTGGAACACAGAAAATGCCGAGAAGCCACACAGCCCCAGACATGAGGCAGGTCCAGATCCTGACAGGTGATAGTGGTTTGCAACTGGGAAGGAATGGTGGCGAGAGAGGACCAGATGCCCACCTCGTGCAGAAGGCTCAGCAGGTATAAGAAATGTGGCTAGAAGGCAGGTGAACCAGAACGTAAAGGGTTTTCCGACATGCCCAGGTTTTCTGTGGTCAGTCATAATGTGCTTTCTTCGTTCCTCACAGCGGCCTTAGGAGGCAGCACTGCTCAAGGACAAAGCTGTGTCCCGGGGACCAGAAGGCTGGGTTCTAGTGGGACTCTGCCACCCGTATCAGTCAATCTACTCAACATGTCTCTGCACAGCAGTAATTTCACTGTTGGTCTTTCAACATCAGCATCTCCGTGTATTGCTAGCACTTTCTGTGTGCCATCAGCAAATGGGAGCTGAGGTGGTAAACTCCAGTCTCTTCACTCAGCCAACGACCTCAGTGTACCATTGTGCAACCAGGCTGACCCAGCGAGTATTTGACGACGTAGTCCAGAAGGGGCTGGCTGTCTTTGGCAATGGCGGTTTATGCTGCCATGGTAGCTCTGCCGTGTATTTTCCCTCTGAGAAACAGCCCTGGTCCACAATGGCTAACAAAAGATGTACAACTGCTGGCTGGTTGCAGAGGGAAAAAAAGTGACATTCTGGGTGTCCTGATGCGAGTGCAACAGCGGGTCAGGTAAAGTTCAAGAGGACGGACGGCTAGAGAGAGTGGAAGAGAAGTGGTGTCGGGCAGAGAGCACGGCACTGACCTTGGCAAGGGCACCACAAGGTCCCCACAGGAAGACTGTACCACACCTGGAAAGCAGGCGGAGAAACTGCTTGCCTGGATGGAATTGGGGATTTCAGGGAAAGCGGAGGGAAGTAATAACGGCTTCAGCCACTGCCAAAGTACTAGAACTTTGTCTCTAGAGGCCTTTGTTTCCAGGACCATATGCAGCACCAATTCAGACCGGGCAACTGTTGCCTGTACAGAAAAAGGTGACGAGCGAATTCACAGCTACCAAAGGACCACAGGAGAGCACAGAATGTAGAGCCAGGCCACATGGGTTCAAAACCCGCTTCTGCCATTTATTACCTTGTGGGTTGAACCTCTCAGTGAACCTCAGTTTTTCCACCTGCAGAATGGAAGCAGCAACCCCACCTTCGAGCAAGGGCCACGGTGATAATGGGAAGCTCACAAGGCTTAGAATACAGTCTGGCTCGCAGTAAAGGCTCGAAAGTACGCGCTACGGTTATTATTACAGCTACGGGGGCTGCTGGCTTACTGTCTGTAAAATGAGGAAATGTGAGTGAACAATCTCTGGGGTTCCTTCCAGTCGTGACAACAACAGAATGCCTAATTTGGGGAGAAAAACTCTAGCTTTGAGGGTGTGTGTCCCCACCAGGGTTATGCAGGGAGTACAGAGGAAAATGTCGAATCAGAATTGAACTCCAAGTTGGTCATTCTCCTGTGGTTGTGCCCTTACTAATGCCCTTTTAAGTTAATTTTTATATTTTTAATTTTATTTCTATCCTTTTACATTTTTCTAGATAGTAGTTCAGGCTGGCCTGCAAATACTCACATCAGCCTGATTGCTTTCAAACCCAGTACAGTCCCCTTCCTTGGCCTCTTGTATGTTGTGATTGTAGGCATGAGCTACCATGGCCATCTTTTCATAGCCTTTCATGTGCCACAAACTGTCCAGAACTTACCCACAGCCTCTCAACTCCTTCATCTCCTGCACCCTCAGATAGCAGAGCCTTGGACTAGCTCTGTTTACTTTTTCTTTCTTTTTTATTTTCCAAATTGTTTTTAATCTTTTTTTAAATGCATTCACTTTACATTATGATTCTAGCTCCCTCCCTCCTCTCCTTTTCGTCCCACCATCCCTCCCTCTTATCCCCCTTCCCTTACTCCTCAGAAAAGGGGAGCCCCCTCCAACCCACCCTAAACTCTCATCAGGACTGAGTGCATCCTCTTCCTCTGTGCCTTGCAAGGCAGCCCCACCAAGAAGAAATGATCAAAAAGCAGGTACAGAGCCCATGTCACAGACAGCCCCTGCTCTTCTTACTAGGAAACCTACATCAAGACTACGCCCATCGGCTGCACATGAAACACTTCTCTATTGTTGGTGGGAGTGCAAACTTGTACAGCCACTTTGGAAATCAATCTGGCGTGTTCTCAGAAAATCGGGAATAACTACTTCAAGACCCAGCTATACCGCTCCTGGGGATATACCCAAAAGATGCTCCACCAAACACAAGGACACTTGATCAACCATGTTCATAGCAGCTTTACTCGTAATAGCCAGAATCAAGAAACAACCTAGATGTTTCTCTGCAGAAGAACGGATAAAGAAACTGTGGTACATTTACACAATGGAATACTACTCAGCTATTAAAAAACAAGGAAATCCTGAATTGGACAGGCAAATGGATGGAACTGTTTCCGTTTTCATTTGTTGTTCTCCTGCCAGTCATAAAGTGGGGAGGGCGAAGTATTAAAAGTAAAATGCAATGTAGATTTAAACAACCTAAAGAGTAATTGTAAAATTCAGCTGGATGGGCTAACAAGTTGCTTCATCTGGTGACAGTGCTTGCCACACAAACCCGGTGACCTGAGGCTAATCTCCACAACTCGTGTAAAGGTAGAAGGATATAAGATAACTGACGGTACAGAATTGTATTCTGACCTGCACACATGTGATGGCACACGCATGTTCCACACACACACATCGTGAACACAGCAGAACACACGCCAATAATGATAATTTTAAAAATT
Source organism: Psammomys obesus (assembly GCF_907164565.1). Taxonomy (NCBI): domain Eukaryota; kingdom Metazoa; phylum Chordata; class Mammalia; order Rodentia; family Muridae; genus Psammomys; species Psammomys obesus. The sequence continues at coordinate 25,451,896 of NW_026596034.1, forward strand.
CTCCTATGTGTATTTATTTATTTATTTATTTATTTATTTATTTATTTATTTATTTAGGGCTTTGATTTTTAACGGATTTATTTATTTATTTTATGTCTATAAGTGCTCTATCTGTATGTACACCTGCACGATAGAAGAGGGCACCAGACCTCAGTATAGCTGTTTGTGAGCTACCATAGGCTTTAATTTTTATCTCATGTTGGATGGGCATTTTGCTGTCACATATGTCTGTTATCACGTGCATGCAGTGCCCACAGAGACCTGAAGAGGGCCTCCCATCTTCCGGAGGCTGGACACCTGTGAGACACCACGTGGGTGCTTGGAATCGAACTGAGGTCCTTTGAAAGAGCAGCCAGGGCTCTTAACCACTGAGCCATCTCTCCAGTCCCTACTTGCTTATTTTCTGAGATGGAGGTCTTCTAGGGTAGCCCAGGCTGGCCTTAATTCAAGATCATTTTGCCTCAGCCTCCTGAGTCCTCGGTTTACAGATGCACGCCGCCACCATACCCAGTGTCTTCTAGCATCTACAGTTCAACCATCTGCTGTTGGTGCCTGTACCACTGGGAGACTGATAATCCTTTCAGGCCAAGTGGAAAGATCTTACACCCAATCTGGGGAAAATACAAGTCTTCGGATGTGTTTCTTTGTTTTAATTGTCCTGTGTTCTTGTTTGATATAAGCTCTTAGTCGTTTCTGTTCACCTTCTCAGGCAGCTGTGGCTGGTCCTTAAGGGCTCAGAAGAGGAGCAAACAAAGAGGGACAGGGACAAGAAGGAAAGGGGGTGTAGTCCCAACAAAGCACTTCCTGCTTCCTTATTCTTTCCCAACACATTTACTTTCCCACACATCAGTCTCTGGCTGATGGAATATACGTTTCCTTCTTTTGTTCACTGTGTCTTCTGTGTGTCCATCTCAACACCAGGATCATCAGTGCCCTCTTCGCAGCTGAAATATGTGCTCTGGGTAATTTTTCAAAGAAGTGTTTTTCATTTGACAGCACCGATTTCATCAGAGGAGGCTAATCTGATGACTTTGATTTGCGACCTCTGATTTTGGGTTCATGTTTAATAATTTTCGAAGGTTTGTGTTTCAGCATCGAATGCACATACAGAATAGGCCTGGGACAGTCTCAGAATTTGATTATGTCCAAGAAGCCACTATTCTATAAACACTGAACACTGGAAGTTATCTCTAGAGCTGCCTGTTAATGAGTGGGAGCTAACCTTTAGAACTCATTAACATTGCGTTGAAAAACTCCAGTGCACACACACGCACACACACACACATACACACACACACACACACACACACACACACACTCACACACAAGTCTGTCTCTGTTAGGAGTGCTGGTGTGTGGCAATTGGTCTGGGCACTCCCCCCTTACCTTCCCCTTTAATCTCTCGGTCAGGTTTAGGCAGAGATCTTTAAACCGTATAGATTTCTCTTTCACCCTGCTCAGAGAGTGTGTTGTGAATCCAAACAAACATGCTGGGTGTCTGAGTGCATAACTGGGGCTGGGCCACTTTGACCAGACAGTTCTGCTGAGTCTGCCTCCCTCCATCCATAAAGCAATGAAGTCACTGGTGCTTGGAGTAATGAGTGGGGGGAGGGGGGGGGAGAGGAGCTCGCTCTGCACCTGAAGGTAGAAATAAGAATGGAAGAGGACACAAGACGTAACAAACCCCTACATGCATTGCACAACTGGAAAATTGCAATGAGTTGTTTTAATGAATCCATTTGCTGGATGACAGTGGGAACGCGGCCATTCTTATCACTAGAACCCTGTGTGGTGACAGCAGCTGCTCTCCTGTCCTGCCAGCAAATAAGACCTCCAAATCCTCCCCGAGTGCTGCAGCACCCATGCACAGCAGAGCATTTACATTCACACGGCACTCCTCTGTAAAAGGCCACGACTGATGGCACATGGCCTCACCACCAGGACTGCTAAACAGATGGAATAACTGTCGATGAATTTGTGTTTTAATCACATTAATGTATTTGGTGGGGAGATCCAACCAAGCACACATTTCGGCGTCTGTCTTTGATCTGAGCCCCTTTGGGGCATTTTTCCCTGACTGATAAACTCCTCCTCTGAGTTCATAGTCAAATGACGGAAATCGTGTTTTTAGAAGAAAAGGAGAAGGAAGCCAGGCACCCGCTCCCCAGCTGAGCTTTTCGTCTCTTGGGGTATGAGGAGCTCTGAGAGTCAACGTATCTCACCCTCCTGGGCTCCACGGGAAGGGTGTCATCACCTACCTGGTCCCTTCCTTCCCAGACAGGCACATGCTTGATGCAGAATCCATGAGCTCTGCCCAAGATGCCTCTTGCTGTTTTACAGGAGCCTGTTTGAATGCTAATAGCTCCCCCACACATTTTCCCTGCTAGCCCATCACACTCGTCTTGGTTAGCTTTATAATATAACATGATGGAAATCAGAAGCTGTGCTTTTAATGAGAGCGTTCTAATTGTGCGATCATTTCTTCTAAATATTCCACTGTGAATCCAGCTGCGTACAGACACACAGACAAGACCAAGCCCTATTAACTTGGCAGTTTTGCTCTTACGGAGACTCAAAGGACAGAGGGTAGTGAGGAAAACGTGATGGCCACTGAGAGAAAGGCTGCCACAGATCCTTGCTCAGAAGCCTCTTTACCAGCCTTCTCTTGCAATGGAAGATCAGCTACTTCCCCTCTTCTCTTAGGATAAAGAGATCTGAGGAGGTTTTAAATTCATAGACGAATTTCCTTGTTTGTTTGTTTGGTAGATTTTTTTTTCCCTTCTCGTTCTTTCTCCTCCACAGAACACAACTAGCAAATGATTGGATCTTTGACAGAACAAAGGTATTTTTGATGGCTCTGTAATCTAGTGCGCTAATGCACCCAGTCCCCTCATTGTCTTGCTGTCTGATCCCATCCCTTCTGCCAGACAGTCACCGCGGGATGAGTCGCTTTTAATGTCTGATAATCAAGGTGAATTTTCAAAAAGCTGCCATTTTGGAATTATGCACTATACCCCGGTGTCAGGGACTACAAGAGGAGGAAGGGGTAAGCAAAGGCTAAGAGAGACACCTACTGTGTGTTTGCAGAACTGCAGGACACAGCCAGCATGGTGCCAAGACAAGAAGATATGTCCGGAGGGTCCAAGTCGATCAAGGCATACATGATGAGAAAGAGACTATGCTAATTATAAATTAAAAACTTCTATGATAATGAAGATTATACGCACAGGAGAAAACGTCTTAGTTAAAACAGACTGGAGGGATAGAATTAAGACCCAGCCATTTGGGGGCACGGATTCTGTACCTACTGAATATATTGTGGTCTATTAAATAACCTAATACAAACTTAACATTTGAAAAAGAATAGAAGGAGATTGTAGCCGTCTCTATGGAGGCTGTATTGTCTGCCATCCTTATTTAAAGTGCTATCTGCCAAGAACGTTACCTAGCAGATTAGCACAGCCTTTCTCCAGCCAGGGAGCCGGGATATTTCTAGAATCATTTAAAGGAACACACACACCCCTGAACCCCAACCCCCCAAAAAGCCCCAGTGAACTAGCCAGAGAGATGCTTAAAACCCAGGACAAACAAAGGGCATCAAACATCCTCTCAGGGCTCTGACTCTTCAAGTACATGCGGGTCACTGTCTTCTCTGAGGTGATTAACTAAGCCACAGCCCCATATTGTGGCTCTGGACTCTGTTTTAATTGTTGGCCTCCTGTGAAGTGGTGGGATAGTTGAAGGAAAATGATCTGAGCACAGCCGGTGAGTTCTGTTTATTATCCAGAGAAGTGAACACTATAAATAGAGCCAGGCTGTTTTGACTAGGGAAATACTGTCCTCATCACAGCCGGGAGGTGCTGAGCGAGTTAAAGCGGAACCTTCAAAGCTTTGTCCCGCTGTATAAAAGCGTGAGGTTTTTCATGGCTGTTTCAGTGGCTGGCCAGAGTCTGCAGGCTCTTCCTCTGTCCTAGGGGAGGGAAGGAATGACATTTCAGAAAAATGCTGTTTTATAACGGTGATGAACGCTCACATATTTTCTTCAGCAGAGGTATCTAAATAACTGGGCATCTTCTGTATACAAGTTGTGTTTACAGATTATTATACTTACATCATCTGCCATGGTTACTACTAGTCCTCTCTGTCCCTTTGTGTGTGTGTGTGTGTGTGTGTGTGTGTGTGTGTGTGTGAGACAGAGAGACACACAAGAGCACACATACATGCACATAATGTATGTGCATGCTATACCCAATAAATGGCTACAAAATAGGCAAATGAGGAAAAGATGTAGTTTCTGCATTGCTGTTCTCATGCATATAAAAGAAGCTTTAAAATTCAGAGACTATGTGAGCTGTAAGCAAGTCCTTAGAGGTCTTTTGATACAGTCCTAACTACACTATGACAGCGGAGAACTGAATGACTTGCCCTGTGACGCTTAGACAGAGGTGGGTAGGTGCCAGCCTAGTGCTGGGTGCCTTTCTCTCCACTTGGCACACTTTCTGTTGCCACGTACTCTCTGCAGCTTGGCTCGTCATGATTCCAGCACAGACACCATGAGGAGGAAAGAAAAACCCTGGAGAAAAAGATTCACATGTTTCCAACCATGATACAGAGGAATAAAATGAAACACAGTATGAAATGAAAAAAAAAAAGGCAAGATGGGAATAGACCATGCATCGGACAGAATGATCTCTACCTAGCCCAGAGTTCCATTTGAAGGCAGAATTGTCCTTTATTGGAAAAAAAAGAAAAAAAAAACTAATAGAGACATTTGGAGCTGGCTAAGAAAGCAGGTGCGCTGCTGGCACTGACGATAGCGTTTTCTTCCCCTTCATGTGTGTTTTCATCTGGAATGTCAGAATCGGCCTCAGTCACATGGCCCTTGACTCTCTGCGCTCCACAGAGGACAGCAGACACTAGGAAGGAAGCAGGACTTCCTTTTATTTCTGGACTAAATCCTTAGCACGTGCAAGTTGCCTGCTCTCTGTTCAGAAGTCTGTAATCCGGTAGGTGTTTTTACCTCTGTAATTTGCATTTCTCTTTTGCTGTGTTCTGAATCCTGTGGGGGTAAAATCTGCAGTTTTTGTTACTAAAACATTTCCCTTTGTGCTTAGCAACCTGGTACCCAGAAACCCTTGTAGTGTCAAGTTCATCTCCTGTTTTAATATCAAACCTGAGGAATTTCCTTCACAAGCACCCTGGAGACGACAGGAGCATTGTCAGAGGTGCTGGGTGGTGACCATGGTGAAGCAGCCATCACCGTGGACCAGAGCAGGGCCTCCCACAGGTCTGCACACAAAAACAGCTAAAATGAAGAACTGAAATCCACACATAAATCAAGACTGTGTCTCAGCAGGGCAAATCATCTTTGACAGATAAAGGAAGGGATCTGAACAGTTCAGATTAGGTAAGACATTTTATTTTTGTTTGTTTATGTTCTATTTATTGTAATTTTGGAAAGCATGCATGTGGAGGTCAGATGACAAACTTTAGGAGTTAAGTCTCTTTGTCCCCCTTTATGTAAGTTTTGGGGATGCAGTGAATGTTGTCAGCTTGTGTGGTGAGCACCTAACCTGCTGAGTTACCTCAGGGGTCCCCCTGTAAGAAATGTTAACAAGATGAAGGCTGGAGATGTCATGGTCAGTAGACAATGAAAACGTAACCACAAAACAAACTTTGGCTCTTTCAAATCACAGATTTTGACTCCTTCAAGTCCAACAAAACAAACGGCCTTTTGAAATCTTTCAGAAATTGTAGGACATATGAGTGGCTGATGATATTAACCTGGAAATAGGTGATCTTGGTTTCTTCCCCTCCCCCCTCTCTGATGGAGAACTATCAGGGGTGTGGTTGGGACTTTTATTTCAATGGTACTGTTAGAAATAAGGGGTTCTCAGCCTTAGCCCTAAGAGCGTTCATATAGGGTAGAAGAGATAGGGAAAGAGGTTCAATCCCATCCATGGCCTCTACCTACCATATGCTAGTGATACCTCCTCACAGAGTATTCAAAGTTAAAAGTATCTCCAAACATTGTCAAATGACCCCTGGGGAAAATATCCTCTGGTTATGTTGTTCAACCTCCAGTTAAAAACAACTAGACTAGAGAGGATGATTCCCACTTTAGAAATTAGAGCCTCTTGCCCAGGTTTTTGGAGACAGTATTTCCCTACACGTGAAATTCTTGCATTTGAGGGTATGATCAAAACATAGAAGACACTTCCGCTTCCTGATGTTACTTTTGGACAGGCTCTTCCGAGGAATACTGAACGCTCAAGAGACTGATAATCCAATCCAATGGCACCATGCTTCTAAAAGTAACTGAGCAATGAATTATTGAGACTCAGCATTCACAGGACCCAAGAGGCACAAAGAAAACAGTTTTGAAAGGGATGTAATGCCAACAAAACCTTTTGGGAGAATTTAAATACCTAATGAAATGAAAAGACGTCTCACAGTCATGGATTGGAAGATTTGATATTGATAAGCTCATAACCCTTCCTGTATACAACCATCACCCTAGGTTTTCCTAAGTGACAGTTTAAAGCAACAGTGGGTTGACTCGGAGACTACGTCTAAGAGGTTTCAAGCCCCAAGGGAGATAAATTTTCAGTGAATTCTTCAGGTGTAGCCAAGGAGGAGGATGAGAAAATAGAACTTCTCAGAACCATGAGGAGCAACAAATGGGAAGTTTTTCCAGAAAGCAGGTGTGGAATCCCCTCAGGAAGTAGCCTCTACTCCTGGGGTCCGGTCCCACCTAATCCCACAGAGATTTCAGAGTTGCTGTGAGCCAGTCAACAAACCAGGAGTATAAAAGCATCTTCACTGAAAACCAGGGCATCTATAAAAATTCCAAAGCAGATATTTCACTTGGAGCTGGGAGACTGGGGACCACGAGGAAGGCAGGATAAGTCTCTCACTACCTCTATTCAGTATGGTGTCGGAGGATTCGCTAGGGAAATAAGACAAGCAAAAAAATGTAAAGCATTCTTCCAGGTCATAAATGAAGAAGTAAATTTATCCCTACTGTAGGTAACATGATCTTGTCTATAGAAAGTCCTTCAGTACTCATTGTAGTTGGTAGAGTATGAGACTCTTAATCTCAGGGTCATGGGTTTGAATCCCACGTTGGGCGCCACCTGTAGGCTTAGATTTTTCACCAAACCTACTTTATTTAGGGTTCTTAAATCACCTTTACCTCCCTTCCAACGCCCCCCCCCCACGTTAGGTAGGAGATTGATAGGGGGAATAAAGCTGTAGGCTTCTTTTATCTACTTCCTGCTGATTAGGGCCAATGGATCTTTAGGGGATTACCAAACTCAGTTGTCAGGATACCAGCTGTCTAGTCTGAAGGCCAACACCAAGCAGCAACAGGATTCAGAAAATCAGGACAAGTCAGTGAAAGCCTCAAGACTCAGTTGGATTGCCTGGAGAAGTTCTCTGGAACATCTCTTTTTTTGAAGTCAAGCATTGAAGCATGAAGGGCAGCACAGCGATGCTGATCTAAAAAGCAATATCTCACTGAATGTAGGCCTCTATATATCTCCTCTCCTCAGAGTCCACCCACAAATGTTCTCAGCTGGCCAAAGTCACACCCCTCACATGTGAGAGCTCACAGCAAAACATGCCCTCTCACAAGCTACAGCAAAATATCACATGATAAAACTGAGTCTTCAAGGAAAACAGAAACTTCCACTTCAGAAGGGGGCCAGTAGGAGGGAGAGGGGAACAAGCCAGAGGAACAAGAGGTGCATTACATAAATGAATGAAATTATTATGACGAAGCCCCTTATTATGTGTGATTATTATGAGCTAATAAACTGTTTTTAAAAGAAACGATTCTTAGAGCCAGTGAATGGGTTCAATTATGGTACAGAATGAAAGCACAATATGCTAATGTCAAGCGTGTTTCTGTGTACTAACAACGAGCACCCAAAATTAAAACCAACAAGACAATTCCACTTTTATAGTAGTGCTAAAAACAAAATAGTTAGAAATAATCTTAACAAGCCAGGTACAGTGGTGCGCACCTGTAATCCCAGCAGTTGGGGAGGCAGAAGCAGGTGGATTTCTGTGAGTTCGAGGCCAGCCTGGTCTACAAAGTGAGTCTGGTATAGCCGAGGTTACACAGAGAAACCCTGTCTCAGCTGCTTGCTTCCAGAAACTGATCAGCTAGTCCTAATATGTATATGGACATGCAAGAAACCCAAACTATTGAAAAAGAGGAAAGCCAGGGAACTCAGTTTGTAATTTCGTAGCTTCTATAAAACCAACCAAGTAACGGAGGTAGTGTATTAATGACATAAGGATAGACAAAACCAGCTCAAAGGAATGGAAATTAGAGTGCAGAATTAAGTATGCCTTTGTATTAGGTAAATTTATTTTTCAAAAGGGTTCTACAATGATTCAGTGAAAAAATATAGTTAACACAAAACAACCAGAAATTCATATGCAAAAAAATATCATCGCAATAACTCAGATTAACTCAAAATGAATCATAGACATTTTGCCTGAGATATATATTACATGTAAGATATATTTTATAAATATGTATGTATGTGTGTGTGTGTATATATATAAACAGAAAATCCAGGGCTTAGGTTAAGCAATGCTTCCTTAGATATGACACCAAAAGTAAGGGAAAAAAATAGATAGATCATTAAAAATGCTTCAAACAACCCCATAAAAAACTCAGGACTTGGAGTTGTGGGTGTGGTTCAGTTGGTAGTGTGCTTGCCCAGCGTGCAGGAAGCCTTTAGCACTGCATAAGACATACATGTGAACCTGTCATCTCAGAGCTCAGGGCAAGAGGATCGGAAGTTCAAGGTCATCCTCACCTGCATAGTAAAATGGAAGGCAGCTTTGGTATCACAAGACTCTACCTTGAGAAGGAGGGGAGTTTTTTTTTTTTTTAATGGAGGAAATATTTTCAAGCTGTCTTATATTCAGACTATGTGGAGAACCTTTGCAAACCAACACTAGAAAGACATTTCAGTTTTAAAAAGTACAAGGAGTTGGACAAAGACCCCTGCAACAAAGACATGCAAAATGGCAGTAAGTACATACGAACGTTCTCACCATCATCAGTCACTAAGAAAACACGAACCAGAACCAGGTGAAAGGCCACCTCACATTCTCTAGAAGAGCTGAAATCAAAACGTCCGAGGGCGAGGATGCAGAGACGTCAGAGGCCAGCGAGTGAACAAATGTGGTACAGTCCTTTGGCTGCGCAAAGGAGGGAGGTGCTAATGACGAAGCACAAGATGGCGGAATCCTGGAGGCTTCGTAGTGACCGAAAGAAGCCAGACACAGAAACCAAGCAGCAGATGCTTCAGTACAATGGGCAAATCCACAGAGATAGGTTGGTTTTTAAACTGAATTTATGGTGACCAGGGGAGAAGAGTACTATGGTTTGGTACTGAAGAGTTCCCCCACAGGCTTGTGTATTTCAGGCAATGGTCCCCAGCTGGTGGCACTATTTGGGACATTCTGCGACATTCCGGGGCTGTGGCCGAGCCCGCAGAAGTGGGTTCTGGTCCAGCCCAACCGCTCTGATTCCTGACCACCCAGGATGTGAGGGTCCCTTCCGGACAGCCCTGCCGCCATGAACTCCGTCACCCCTTCCTCTGTCGAGACAGGCTGCGAGCCGAAATGATTCCTTCCCCGCTTGGGTTGCTTTTGTCGGGTGCTTTTCTCACAGCCAGGAGGAAAGCAGCTGCTAGAGAGGAAGAATCGAGTGGTCACTTGAGCCTCCAAAACTTCCTCTGGGGAGATTAAAATGCTGTACCGTCAGCGGTGACAGTTACACAAAGACGAACTGCACACTTGAAAGGTTAGCACTCCGTGGCGAAATGGGGTCTTTAAAAAGTTCCATAAAATAGCCAGAAATATTACAGAGAGGTGGCACTGGAGTATGATCAGTTGGTTATAAAGATGTAGACCCCGCTCGGCCTGCTCAGGGCAGTCATCAGTCACATATTTGTTTAAAGAACCTGGATGAGAAAGAGACTAATGAAGGGACAGGAAGTCCATCTCCTCGCCACACTTAAGCCATGTATGTACCACTCAGGCATTACTATGTGTGTGTGTGTGTGTGTGTGTGTGTGTGTGTGTGTGTGTGTGTGT